>NW_020328096.1:0-40490 GCF_001858045.2 Oreochromis niloticus | reverse complement strand
CAGAGAAAAGGGCGTGCTAGAGACAGAAGGAGCAACTGAGGTCAAAAGGCACCTCAGAACAGACAAACAGAAGAAGATCTAGGTTTCACCTGCGGCGAGCATGGACACTGGAGAAAGGACTGCACCAACTGGGGTCAGAACCAGGACGGACTGAACTTTGAACAGCAGCAGCAATGGACACAAACAGACTGAAGAGGAGGCAGGACCCTATCAGCAATATCTGGTATGGATATGTGTGACTGGACTGTGATGGACTGGCGATGTGGACTAAAGTTTAGACTGACTTGATACTGACACAAAGACTGCACCAACTTTAGAATTAGTAAATGTTGAGCAACAATTTACCCAGCTGGTAAGAAAAGCTTGGATGCTTTGTTTTGTTTTTGCAGGAGCAGGAGGACAAGAGAGACCAGAGGGGGAGACGGTAGCTCCCAGAGAGGTGGAGCTGCAGACTGAACCCTTTAGATGCTAATTTAGAGTTACTGATGTTTGCTTTAAGAAAACTGTGTTTAATTGGCTGTGTTTTGATGAGAGTATCATCTCATATTGTCGGGAATGCCAATGCAAGAGTGGAGAAAACTTTTGATATCACTCATGACTGGAATATGTTATTAACCATAGCACACTACTGTTACAAAAACAAAACAAAAAATCCAATTAAATTTTATAGAGGAAAATAGCCAAAACCAAAACAATATTATGAATAACATAGGGGATGGTAGATTTGTTCACATTCAAAATACAGTTATGTAATAACAAACACTGGGCCACGTGATTTAGGTTCTCCCTTAAAGTAGACAATTATTAAAAGTAGACTACAACCGACAGGGGCATGTGCTAGGATGTGGTACTGCAAAGAAGAAGAGAAGAGTAAAGAAAGAAAATCCATTGTTAGTTTTCATAAATTCAAATTAAAATGTACCATTACACTCAGAGGATCAACATGAAATCAATATATGCAAATTCTGTATGAAGTACATGACTGATAACTGTTCTGTCCTGAGCTTTTGTTCCTATAGCACCCACTTGAGCACACCACCAGTTTTCACGCCAAATTTTCAAGTGAGGAATATCAGCAATTAAATCTCCTTTAATTGCTGATGTAAATGGAGTGTCCATGAAATTAGCCAAGTAACTCCTAAATGTGTGTAGATTAAAGAAAATTATTTTACCTGGATATGATTGTCTCTGATAAGCCTAAGGTACAAAACATGCTGGCGAAGTTTTCTAGCTCCTCCAGAATTTAAAATGTACAAAAAACGGAGCGACATTTCTGGGTCGTGACCGGAAATACACAGAAGTGAGGGCGGACTTGAACAAAGGCTAGAAGGCTGTCCACTGTTTAGTTGTATACTCCTTGTTTGTTCAATAAAGTTTCTATGGGGGCTGTCCACAGCCGCTCACTTCCTGACTACCTGTCCGCCAAGCATCCTACCCACGTGACATAGGTAGGATCCTTCAGAGCATCCTTCCCCTGAATTCGGACACAGCAAATAACTCAGCGAGCAGCACTTGATGGAAAGGGTTAGGGTTAGAAATGTATGACTGAATTGTATTTTTTAAATTGAATGAAAATCTTAAAAGTTTGAAGTTAAACACTTGGGGTGTTGTTACTGCGTGTTTCATAAGAGAAGGAGTGCTGCTAACTGAAACTATGTTGCAGGCAGTTTCCAGTTTCTTGTCTGAAAACGTCCTTGGAAGACTAAAAAGGGGAAACATCACCATGTCAATGATCATACAAAGAAGCACCAATGCAGCGCCTGGGAAGCAGTGATCTAATCCTTCCATGGATCCGAACCCCCGTCCTTCCGATCATGGGAAGCAAGGCTACCTACTGAACTGGCCCAGTTGTTCCTCATTTTGTTTTTGTACTCAGGAGGAATGCTGCTGTGTTCAGACACCAAATAAAGAGTTTTGCACATCATGACTTCAGTCTGACTTTATAGCGTTTTATCAAACACGATAAATTTCATGAAACACACAATATCAGCAGACGGACCTGCCTGTTTGCCATTCTTTTTTTTTCTTTTTTCATGTTGTTGAGACAGAGTGATTGGCATGCTGACTATAACACAAGCATGACTGCTGCTGACTAGTTCAAAAGTTTAAAAAAAAGAAAGACAAAATGGCAGCAAAGCTTAAAAGTCATTTTCTGGCCCACATTGTGTTTTAGACTCTCCTCTCTGGAGTTGGACACAGGATACAAACGCACATTTCTCCCTCCCGATACAGTCGGCAGACATGCTGCAGGACCGGATGTTGCTGTCTACACCTGTTGCTTGTCATGTGTTTTTAATGGTGTAAAGGTGAGAAGACCCGTGTGCTTTTTGTGCTCAGGAGTTTTTGTTTTCTGTCCTCAAACAGTCTGGGTAGAGTTCTCTTTTTTCTCCCCCTCTCCCCTATTGTGTTTCATTGTTTATTTTCTAAAAGCTACCTGTCTCCCCAATGTTGGTGTTTGTGTGTATGGCTGGATGATACACGTTCAAAGGGTTAGGGTTAGGTTCTTAAACTGTTTCTTGTACTGGCTGGACTACAATGTGGGATGGAAGAAGCTGAAAGTGGTATTCAGCATGGCAGGCACGGTGGTGAGGGCAGACATACTGGAGAACAAGGATAGGAAAAGTACAGACCAATCTCTCTCTCTTTAAAAAACAGACAGCAGGTTTACTACAGGTCTTTCCTGAAGGAAGGAAGGGTCTTGGGCAAATTGGGAGGCCTGATGGGAGGAGCAGGTATGTAGTGGAGCTCTCAGTCTACCTACATTTGGTCTTTCCAAAAAAAACAAAAAACAAAAAAAAAACCAATTTGATTTTTCTATATGTTTAAAGATTTCACATTGTGCCCTCTGTGTTAAGCAGAATGAACGATAAGGATGTTTTGAAAACCTACTCAGCCCTCCAGAACAAGCGTGGAACAGTTTCATGTCTTGCTGGATGTATGGTTGGTGCTTTTGACAGGGAATTTGGGCCAAATGAAATGGGAATGTCTCGCAGTAATTTTGGAGACTCCTTTGAATCACAAACCTTCTTTCTGGAATAACAAACACTTTTATTTTCTAACAACTTCGATGCATCAGTATATATTGTCACATGCTCTGAATACTTTTCCCTTGTATATATCACGCTTTTATGCAGGGAAGAGTCCCTTGTGTAGTAAATGAAAATGAGGAGTTCGGTCATATAGCCCTGGGGGTAAAACTGAACATCAACCAACATCTAGTCACAAGCACAGAACCCTCCAAAAGTTGATTCTGTTCATCTGGACGTAGCGTTTTGTGGGAGAAATGTTTTGTCACTCGTCCAAGTGACCTCTTCAGTCTCAGCTGACTGCAGGTTTCCCCAGATCTTATAAACAGTACATTTGCATAATGACTGAAACCAGCCCACTGAAGGAACAATGGGCTGGGAGGTCAGTTCCTTAATCTTAATTATGCAAATTCTCATGACCATTGATCAATTCAATTCAATTTTATTTATATAGCGCCAAATCACAACAAAAGTCACCTCAAGGTGCTTTATATTCATCCAAACTGAAGGCTCTGCCTCCCATTCTACTTTTAAATACTCTGCAGGCCTACTTGCTGTCCCTAGAGCGAGAGCGAAGTGCTCTAATAGGGTGATATGGTACTACAAGGTCATTAAGATAAGATGGGGCCTGATTATTTAAGACCTTGTATGTGAGGAGCAGGATTTTGAATTCTGCATTTAACAGGAAGCCAATGAAGGGAAGCCAAAACAGGAGAAATCTGCTCTCTCTTTCTAGTCCCTGTCAGGACTCTTGCTGCAGCATTTTGGATCAGCTGAAGGCTTTTCAGGGAGTTTTTAGGACATCCTGATAATAAAGAATTACAGTAGTCCAGCCTGGAAGTAATAAATGCATGAACTAGTTTTTCAGCATCACTCTGAGACAGGATATTTCTAACTTTAGAGATGTTGCACAAATGGAAGAAAGCAGTCTTACATATTTGTTTAATATGTGCGTTGAAGGACATGTCCTGGTCAAAAATGACTCCAAGGTTCCTCACAGTGTTACTGGAGGCCAAGGTAATGCCATCCAGAGTAAGAATCTGCTTAGATACCATATTTCTAAGATATTCAGGGCCGAGTACAATAACCTCAGTTTGATCTGAATTAAGAAGCAGAAAGTTAGCGGCCATCCAGGTCTTTATGTCTTTAAGACATTCCTGCAGTTTAACTAATTAGTGTGTGTTACCTG
This sequence comes from Oreochromis niloticus, assembly GCF_001858045.2. NCBI lineage: Eukaryota > Metazoa > Chordata > Actinopteri > Cichliformes > Cichlidae > Oreochromis > Oreochromis niloticus. Next base: position 36,275 of record NW_020328096.1, on the reverse strand, counting down.
GCTTCATGGATAGATAGAGCTGCGTGTCATCTGCATAGCAGTGAAAATTTATGCTATGTCTTCTAATGATGCTGCCTAAGGGAAGCATGTATAATGTAAACAGAATTGGTCCTAGCACTGAACCCTGTGGAACACCATAATTGACCTTTGTGCGTGTAAATGGACAGTCCTCTTCACACACTAATTAGATAGGGTTAGGGTTGTAGGTATTGCAGTACCTGTAATATCTACAGCATGTTCTAATCGCTGTAATAGGATATTATGGTCGACAGTATCGAACGCAGCACTGAGGTCTAGCAGGACAAGCACAGAGATGAGTCCACTGTCAGAGGCCATAAGAAGATCATTTGTAACCTTCACTAAAGCTGTTTCTGTGCTGTGATGAGCTCTGAAACCTGACTGAAACTCTTCAAATAAGCCATTCCTCTGCAGATGATCTGTTAGCTGTTTGACAACTACTCTTTCAAGGATGTCTGATATGAAAGGAAGGTTGGAGATTGGCCTATAATTAGCTAAGACAGCTGGGTCTAGAGATGCTTTTTGAGTAAAGGTTTAACTACAGCCAGCTTGAAGGCCTGTGGTACATAGCTGATTATTAGAGATAGGTTGATCATATTTAAGATTGAAGCATTAATTAATGGCAGGACTTCTTTGAGCAGTTTTGTAGGAATGGGGTCTAAAAGACACGTTGATGGTTTGGAGGAAGTAATTATTGAAGTTAACTCAGAAAGATCAAAGAGAAAGAGTCTAAAATATCAGCAGTTATCAAATTTGGGATTTTTTTTTCAGTAATGGTTACATTTTATTTGTAAAGAAGTTCATGAAATCATTACTAGTCAAAGCAGGGCCGGGGAAGTCCAGGTACCAAGGCTCGGTGTCCTGGTGGTTTTAGATAACACGCCCTGGGTCAGCACACCTGAATCAAATGATTAGCTCATTAGCAGGCCTCTGGAGAACTTCAAGACATGTTGAGGAGGTAAATTAGCCATTTAAATCAGCTGTGTTGCATCAAGGACACATCTAAAACCTTCGGACCTGAGGCCTGGAGTTCCCCCACCTCTGTGTTAAAGGGATGGTTGGCTCAACAGAGCTCTGACTGTTTGTCAGCCTGGCTACAGTGCTGAGGAGAAACCTAGGGTTGTTCTTAGGGTTGTAGTGAGATGTTCTGGCTTTGTGGAGGGCTTTCTTATAAAGCAACAAACTATTTCTCCAGGCTAAATGATCATCTTCTAAATTTGTGACGCACCATTTCCTCTCCAGCTTACGAGTTATCTGCTTTAACTCAGTAACCTGTAGGTGGCAGTGGCAGACAGTCACTCTGACAAATAAGTGACTGGCCAAGTAATCCCTTACAAAAGTAACACAGGCCAGTTATGGTAACAGAAGCCGTCAGTAACACAGAACTGCTGTTTTGCTGTGTTTCAGAGCAATAAACCTCAGTGTGCACCTGGATGAACCTCGTCCTCCTTCAGTGTGTAACAGTGACAGTAAAACTAAAGCACAGCAGTGAGTGTTTGGAGTGGGGGCTCGATGAACAGAGGGACAGGTTGGTTAATGGAGGTATGGAGAAGCTGAGGTTGGGGACGGTGAAACAGATTGATTCCTCTTCTAGTCTTAAATACTGCCTGCAGATTGGCCTGGATCTCCCACAGGTGAGTATAACAGGTGTACTGACGAGGGCTCCGCCCAGAGGAGGGACCACAGGGACACCATGGAAAAATCCAGATGACTCAGCCGGCCCATGACCACTTCTCATTTGAGACTTTTTTTTCAGAGAAGCTACAGCAGATCCTTAAACTTAGTTACAGCACTTTCAGAAAGACACCTACTGTGATGAGAGTCCTCATGTGTAATCCATTATTCTAAATGGAAAGGCTACTGTAACTGATTTTCAACATCTGGATGTTAAAATCACCTACAATGATGATTTTATCAGAACTGAGCACTAAATGAGATAAAAGTATGAAATCAGAAACTCTAAGGCCCAGATGGACGATCGGTAACAACAAATAAAACTGTTTTTTAGTTTTCTGGCTTTCAAGTGAATTAAAACTACGTCTACATTTTTGGGTGATTGATGAGTGTAAGAATGCTGCCACTCTTCAGCCTGACAGTCAGGTGACTCATTAAAGTCACATACTCATCCTGCTGTAACCAGGGTGTGTGTGTGTGTGTGTGTGTCTGTGTGTGTGTGTGTGTGTGTGTGTGTGTGTGTGTGTGTGCGTGTGACCTCCGCCCAAACTCAGGTACAACCAGTCGAACTTTAAAAACAACAAAATGAACATTCTTTGGTTTTGACTCATCGCCCATCACAGCAGCAAACACAGTGATCTTATTGGCTGAGCTCTGTTGTAGGCGGTGCTCGTGGATTTTAAATATTAAACTCTAATTGTCCAAACAGTGTCTGTGGTTCACTTCCTTAACCATGTTTGCTGCTCTTGCAGGTGCAGCTCTGTTATGCACACACAGCCCTCCTCTCTGTTTCCAACAACACCTGCAGTTAAAAAAAAAGAGTAAAAACAAACTGGTTGGTTCAGGTTGCAGCATTTTCATTGGTCGCTCTCTAAGGATCTGCCCTCACCTGTACTGCACCTGTATAACAACTAGGTGAGAACAAACTGAAGCACCGATCGCAGTTGTTGCTGATCCAGCTGTGTGTGTGTCAACAGTACGAGGAATCCAGTGAGTACCTGCTGTTACCTTAAACTTAGTTAAGTGACAGGTTTGCTGTCCTATCAGAACAAGAATGAGAATAAGCACAAATTAGTTTTTCAAGTCAAGGAAAAGGCAAACTTTCAGGTTTATAGAAAGATATTATTTGTAAATTAATGTTAATATTGGATGTAAAAATACTCAACAAACCCCAGGAAGAGACTTTGGTGGGCTCAGTGTTTTCTCATATAAACACGTCTTTTACCGACATTTACCGTTTTACCTTTAATGACTTACTGCCCACATGTGCTGTGTCCGTGTGCCGTCAGGAACATTACTGATAATCAATAGTATGTGTCTGCATTCCAGAATAAAAGTCTTTATGTTTTTCTTTCTGTCAGGATCAGCATGGAGGATCCAGATGATTCGTGCCCAGAAGAAATTCCTGGAGTTAAAGAAGCCCTGAAGAACAACGACACGGCCGGAGCAGCAAAAGGATTAAAGAATATTTAGAAAAACAAACCAATGTCTCGTTAAATATCGCCATCACAGGAGAAAGTGGTGCAGGTAAATCCACCTTTATTAATGCCTTCAGGGGGATAAAGAACAGAGACGAGGGAGCTGCTCCTACTGGTGTCACAGAAACTATGTCAGAGGTCACACCGTACCCCCATCCAGATAATCCCAACCTCACTTTATGGGATCTTCCTGGAATCGGAACCAAAGACTTCCCAGCGAGGAAATACCTGAAGCTTGTTGGGTTTGACAAGTATGACTTCTTCCTCATCATCTCAGACACTCGCTTCAGAGAAAACGACGTGAAACTCGCTCAGAAGATTAAGAAGATGAAGAGAAATTTCTACTTTGTTCGCTCAAAGATCGACAACGATATCCGAGCCGAGGAAAGTGTTTCAGACTCCAGCAAAGAGAAAACTCTCACAAAAATCAGAGACGACTGCATTCAGCGTGAGTGAGGTCGAGTTTTCAAAATCATTTAAATCTAGTTTTTAATCGTTTTTTATTTTTATGATCCTGATCGTGTTGACATGTTTCCTCTGTGACGCAGGACTCAAAGACTTAGGCATCGAGTCTCCACGAGTCTTCCTCATGTCGAGTTTTCAGCTCCACAAGTTCGACTTCTCTCTCTTACAAGAGACCTTAGAGAGAGAGCTTCCCAAAGATAAGAGGGACACTCTGCTGTATGTCATGCCCAACGTCAACCCCGACGTCATCAGCAAGAAGAAAAAAGCTTTAAAGGTACACTTATATCTCTTGGCCACTCTGTCTGCAGCTGCTGCAGCTGTTCCCGTTCCCGGGCTTTCTGTTGCTGTTGATGTTGCTGTGCTGATTGGTGCTGTCACACATTTTGTACATGCGTTTGGTCTCGATGTCCAATCTCTGAAGAGACTCGCTATCAGAACAGCTGTGTCATACACTGAGCTGCGTGATGTCATCATTTCACCAGTGGCTGCGAAGGAAATTACTAAAGAGCTCTTCCTGAAGGTGTTTGCCCAACTTGGAGGAGCAGCTGGATTAATTGGAGCAGAGGAAGTGTCCAGATTCATTCCCATAGTGGGAATCCCGGTAGCCATGAGCCTCTCCTTCGTCACGACCTACAGAGTTCTGAACTTTATCCTCAACCAGCTCGCTGAAGACGCTCAGAAGGTGTTAAAGAAGGCTCTGGTCTGAGCGTGGAAGTAAAAGGCAATGAAACTCAGTGAAACTGGGATTCACACATGAAACTCATTAAACCAGTCTCCTTGTACAGCTGGTCAGCTTCACACACTCAAACTTTTCTCATCATCACATAAATACAGAAACAAACATCATCATATTATTCAGATATGAACTGTGTAAAGTGTAGAAGTCTGAGTCATTGTCATGTTTTTTCCTTTGTGTAAGTGCTTCCTCAGGACAGTCATCAGGAGATACGATGACCCACCTTCAACTAGTTGCGGCAGATGGCTGCACTTCCTGGGTCTCCTTCCTGTTAAAGGCAGTTTTTCCTTCCCTCTGTCACCAGGTCTTTGGTCACAGAGTGATGTCTGATTGTTGGGCTTTTCTCTGATTTGTAGGGACTTAACTGAACCTAATTTATCTGAGCTGTTTCTACCTTTACTCAAACATGTCTTGTTGTTTGTATATATTTGTATTATATTTTCACATCATAGCTTCCAGCATCAGAAACACTGAGTTAAACAGACTGATGTAATGTGAGAATCAGAGGTTGTTCTGTTTTTACTTGCAGCTGACTGTGATTGTGATGAGTGTTCACTGCCCTCTGGTGGTCAAAGTGAGAAACTACAATACAAATAATAACGATATGAATTATATTACTTATCACCATCACACCTGTTTATTATTAATAAAATGTTGTTGATAAATAAACATCAGTGTTAGTGTGCAGGTTAGCATCTCTCTGCGTGTTTATGCACCACTATATCATTTATAACTTACCTCAGCACTTCAGTCATCTGGTACTCTACCACCCAGAGACTGTCTCCTCCTTCTTCAGCTTCCACCTGACCACCTACACTCTCCCCTGACTCCACCTTACAGTCTCCTGTCTGTTTCAGATGCACCTTCTGCATAAGATGTGGACACAATATTAGATACCCTGACTCTGTGATGTAGATTTACGTTATGCACAAAACAGAATAAGGATTAATGGTGGAGAATACTAACGCATCTAGGAGATAACAGAACAGACTGCAGCCATCAGATTTGTCCCGAGGCCTTCAATGACAGCCTCATCACCTGCAACAAAGACAGGAAGGATTAACTTTAACTGGCTGTGACGTCAGTGAAATGCATCGCATAGAGACACGAGGTGGCGCCATTTCACTACCAAATACTGTCAGTTTGTTTTGGAGCCACAAACAGCAGCAGGAGAGGAAACAGGAGACGCACTGCAGTGAACATTCACACAGAAGGAGAAATCTAAACACGGAGCACACGCTGATCAGGGATCAATCGTTTACGGGGCTGTGATCAGTTACAGGGATGGAAAATAATCAGAGGTGGAGATGATCTGAATATCTTAGTGAAGATGAGACTGACATTTATCTCACAGGTCTGTCAGTAAACTGGGTCTCATCTGTTTGATTCATATTATTATCTCCAGTTTTGTCCACCTGCTCTTCATCTCCGTGAAGCTGAATCATTGGATTTAAAACTCAGATGTGAAATTTGGTAGAACTGCAGTTTTATCTATGATCTACAAGTTGGCCAGATGGTGACTAAGTGATGATGATGATGATGAATTTTAACGATACACTCCATGCCCCACATTGATCATCTTCATCTTCCTCAGTTCCCTGAAGCTCTGCTCGTTGTTTACCCGTTGCCATGGTGAATCTGTCCCGTCACCTACATGCGTTTCTGTGAAACTGGAAACTCAGAGTTGAAAGTTAGAGTTTGGTGAACCTGGTGCTTTGTGGAGCAATCACTGATTTTGTCTCAGATATTATCCTGTAAATACAGAAGTTCAGCTTTGCTCTCAGAAAACCTGCAGCTGACGTTTGACATCATCAGTTTCTGTTCAAAGTTAGAAAACAACAGAGATGGAGGCAAACTTCCTGCAAAAACCTCAAATGTTTTCAAGTTTATTTACTTATTAACTGTTATTTTGAATGAAATTTATTTTATTAAATAAAGTATAATATGTTATATTATATAAAATTGTATTAAAAATACAGAAAGAAAGAAACTTGGATTCTTCTGGATGTTTGATTTGGTAGCCAGTATTTATTTGTACATTTACCTGTTTTCCACTAATAATGCTGTTAATAAATAACTAGTAAAAATCCTAGAAATGCTTTTTAGATTTCCTGTGTGTGGGATCATTGTTCTGTTGATTGCTTGGTCCCAGTTTGGTCCCAGTGTGGTCCCAGTTGTAGCTGTGGAACACACGTAAACAGGGTTTATGACTCACTCAGCGACTGCAAGGGGCCCAAATCACCAGGCCTGGTGCTGCAAACATCTCCACGCTGAATTTCGTTCTTGCTGTGTTTGATAAAGGATTCATTTCATGATTCCCTGATATGTAAAAACCTCAGAATAGAGGAAAGGTGTACTTTATTTTTACTATTACTGTAACAAACCACTGTCACTGGTGTTACTGTAACAGTGCGGTGTATGGGGCACACAGATGTGAGAGTGACACTAAATGCAAATATTGTGCGTTCTCCTTCCAAATCACATCTAGGCCGCGTTTATTTAGCTAATGTATCTCATAACTCTAAAGTTGTTGTTTGTTTGTTTTAAGGCAACAAATTATCATTTTTAAATACAGCCAGCTAATCAAATGTTAGTTTCCCACAAAAAAGAGAAATTCTTTGTGTCAGACGTGACCTTTGTGGGGCAGGTAAAGAAAGGACGTCCCCACGCGGCTGGTGACGGCTTTGCTGATCAAACCATCAGATAAGGAAGCTCCGTGTGAGCGTGAAGATCAGAGCAGCTTTTTACAGTCAGCGAGCCTGAGAGAACGTGGCTTCGACTGCGCCTGCTTTGAGGTTTTGTTCTTTGTGGTGCCATCACCCTCTGTGTACCCACACAGAGCGAGGAGCTGCTAAAGAGCTGCCGCTCTGTCAGGAGTCAGAAAAACATCGGCTCAGGGAGAACGCTCTGCAAGGTATGCATGCTCTACACTTTACTGTCTCACTGCATTGTGATTTTAGTGTCTGCTTTCACTGTGCTGCATGTAGGGAAACGTTTGTTTAGATGCAGCACAGAATTAATTTCAAAGTTTTAAAGAAATGATCAGCGTCAGACTTTAAAGGACAAACTGCCTTCACAGATATTATTTCATATTTGGAGAACTGCCAGTTCAGCAAAAATATGAAACCCTGTTTGTTCCCAGTTTGCATTTTTAGAAAGGTGTTGTCTTTTCTTTACTGCCTTTCTCATTAATAATAGCCTCACTGAGGTTAGTGAGAACTGAAAGAGGTAAAATGAGAGCGATATCAGCCTGTCGCATTTGTTCCTCACAGCAGGTTTTTAAAGAAGTTGAAGTTCTTGTTCGTGTCTTTATCGCTGCGCTGCAGGGTCCATTTACTCAGAACTTAAAGGTGTTTCCTCAAAGCTGTGAAACAGCATCCATGTCCTGCCTCCCTCATTCCAGAAACAGAACAAAACATATCAGGTTCGTCCAGGTAATCACGTAATTAAGACGATCGTGGGGTCAAATACAGATTAATCTGACTGCTACCTGCTCCACATGCTAATACGAGCCTCAAAGGTTTACCCAGAATGCACTGTGATTGATCAGAAACAGGTCAAACATCAGGACACTAATGTTGGTTTCTGCTCCTCGGTGTCACAAACTGCTGCAGTTTATTTATGCTGACGCTCGCGGCCTGTCGGGGGAAACTGTCTTTAGCTCTGGACTCTTGTGGCTCCAACACTTTAGTTTTTAAACAGAGCTTCAATGTGTTTTTCAGCTTTGAACATTTCATGTGAACATCTGATGGATTCGTGAAATTGTTAAAAAAAATGCTGACATTTTTTTTAATGCTTAAATCTGAACCCACCTGCTGTGGACTTTCAGGACCTGGAACTCAGAAAATATCCACAGCATGAAAGTGACATGTAGCAATGTTTCATCAAAATAATAATAATAATAATAATAATAATAATAATACTTCATTAACAATACTAGAGTTAATGTACCTAAAAAAAAAAGATTGTGAGGGGTTCGGGTGGGAGGAGCCATGACCTTGTTTTTCTGTGTCATCTGTCATAATTATAAGAAGCACGAATGCTGTGTGAGAAAAAAGGAAACGAGGACAAATGACTGGAACATGAAGTTGTCCTGATGTTTCCTCCTCTCGTACGGGTCCATCAGACGCGCTCTGATTTCATGTGAAATAACTGACGCCTTCTCGCTCGCCCAAACTCTTTCCATCCCTCGTTTCTATCTGCTTTGATGGTTTTTCCACAACTGCTGTGACTCAAATCTCTAAACCCCAAACTCAACTTTCAAACCTCACCAATGCACCAAAACTGTCTTATCGGCAAACCACACATTAGAAGGAGATCGCACACAGTCAGTCAGACTAATGACGGCGCTGCAGAGGCTTCATTATTAACACAGCTACAGAAACGTGTTAAAGTCCAATTCTACAAACACATGAAGTAAAAGCAGAGCTGGACCTCAGACTACAGACGAGTCACACCTGCAGCTAATTTACAATCACTAATTAACCCAACATGCAAACCTGTGGCCTGCAGGAGGAAACCAGAGCACCCCACACTCAAATATTATTATTATCATGTCCATGTAAAGCTTCATGTGTTAATAAGAGCATTTTAACTTGATGGGAAGCGAGAAAATATGAAAATGTGAAATATGTGAGCCGGCGTCCCAGTGACTGCTGGGCCGTGGAGAGACGCCAGGCTGTGGGTCTCCTCAGATCAATGAATTCAATGTGATTTAACAGAGAAACAACACATAATATTAATTATTAATGCTGCTTAATACATGTTAAATAAATGAACTGAAGTCTGAAGCTCTAACAGTTTGTTTATCTGGTTGAAGTTTTTACTTTGAAGGTCTCGCTGTTTCCTGCTGTTTTCATTATAAACATCAGAACAAACAGAATTATTATCATGTTGAATTTTTTAGTTAAATTTAAACTGAGAGGTTTTTTTGATTTAGTTGCTCATTTATAAGTTTTAATTTTTAGTTTTCATTTCATGTAATTTCTGGGATTTTTGTATTAATAATAATAATTATTAGTAGTAGTGGTAGTATGTGGGCTTATTTTTGTTACAGGCATATTTAACTGTTGGTGGACAAAAACGAATAATTCAAATTTCCTGTTTAATTATCTGTATTTTAGCAGCTTTGCAATCACACGTTGTTCAAAGACACGTTGAACGAGCTCGTGTGGGAAACAGCTTCAAAGCCTGCAGACGGATCCTTGCACAGACCCACGTTCATCAATACATCAAATATGAGACATTTAAATCTCACACTTTGCGTGTCCTCTGCTTTTATATGGGTTAGGACTGTTTGTACGCGCTGCCCTCCATCTTCCTCCCTTCATCCTCCTCTGCCTCTCACACTGCTCCCACCCTCGCTGGTTTATATCGGCTCAGATCAGAAAAACTGAACAGTTCTGAGTCGTCGTGTTTAAGGAGTGACGTTTGAAGTCTCAGATGATTTAATTCAGTGGAAGGATTTCAAAAAAGGTCAAATGAGGTACTTTAATCTCATTAAGGTGTCACAGTGTCTGTAGGTCACGGCCCACGTGCGACCCGGTTTGATCTCAAGTTTATAATGCTTTATTAAAAAGACAAACAAAGAAACAAAAAAACTTCAAAATTTTTCTTTTTTACTAAAAATAGTTTAAAGATTTCTCCTGGAAAAAGCCCAAATTTAACAGCGAGCTGATAAAATCTAGTTCAGTAAATCTGAAACTGTTACATTTTATCCACATGTTTAGTTCATCATCTTAGTTCTGAAAAAATGTGGATTTTTTTCTCCAATTCTCAATAATAACAATAATCAATCTTGTTTTTTATGTTAGTAATGAGTCAAACAGGCTCTGAAACAGTTTCACAGCCACAAACAGAGGCCCAACACTTAAACTCAGCAGTAAAAGCCAGTCTGTGAAGATTCTATTTGGATTTGACATCATTATATTTGGTTTGTCTGCATTTAGACCGATTTTAACTTCTCATCCGACAGCATAGTTTTATTGAAAAATAAATAAATTAGCGAGTGAATGAAATGTTATCCAGTGGGCCGGACTGGAGGTTAGAGCTCGCTGGTTTCTTCAGAAATCAGAATCTGATAGAAAGAATCTTCGTTTGTGTTTGAACAATGAAAAAAACTCTGAAATATCATGAGAGCAGCTTAAAGTGCAGTTGTGCAGACACAAAGCCTCTGCACTCTCTTTTTGGTGATTTTCTCGCTTCAGTTTGGCTCTTAGTGTTTGTTTTTTGACCTCATTACATCTGAGATGCCCTCTGATAACAATCGGATCATTTTCTGAGAGAAGCACGAAGCACAGCGTACCTGTGCAGGCGTCGCCTCGGGCTGAAAGTGGGTCATTCACAACCAGAGGAACAGCTGAAACAGAACGATGGTTTATTTTCTGAAACCACTAGAAAAGGTGTGAGGAGTTTCTACCCCCGGTGTGTGCAGGGTGCACGCTGTGCCGGATTTATCTGTAGTGTTGGTGCTGAACTCTTCATATCTTCTTTCATCAGACAGCGCGGTGGTCTGTCAGAGGTCAAACCTGCTTTCTAAGCATTAATGATGGCACGAGGATTTTCCTTTGGTGTCATCACACTGACTGCAGGACACACAGAACCTTCTGTTGTTCAATTTTGGCTTTTTCACCACAGATTTTACATCTGGAAGTAAAACTGCAGCTTTAGATCAGGACAGAAATCACAGTAATTCAGCTGTTTGTGAGAATCAGATCAAACTATTCACACAACTGATGTTTCAAAGTTTTCCTTCAAATCAAAGGAAAACTTTGATTCAAATTAAATTTGGTTCAATATTAATAACTATTATTGCAAAATGATTCACACACGATCACACATTTAGAAATCAGACGGTGTGTAAACTTTTACAACTTCAGTGTCCTGAAACTTTTGCATCTGAGTGTCAGACTCGTTCTGCTGAGTTTGCTGTTAAATGGATGAGACCGACTCATCCAGAGAAGAGTTGAGCCAACAGATCGTTATGTGGCACAGAGACAGGAACACAAAAACCACCAAAGACACTGTGCTGAAGTTTAAGGTCGGAGCTGCTGTGGCGGCGTTCAGTGGAAACGTGGCAGAAACAGGAAGCTATTAGAGGCACAGACCAAAAATCCCACATGTGACTGCGAGACCTTCACTGACTGGTGGAAGCAGACGCCGCGGCTTCAGCTCATGTAGCGCGTCAGACACTTCACGCTGGAGAGATCCTCGATGTAAACATGACTGACCCGAAGACACGAGAAAGGTCAGCTCCAGGACGGCGCCTGGATGGGAACCCAGGCAGCGCAGCAGCAGGACAGCTTTTAGGAAACATTCACGATTTGTGTGTTTTAATTCTTTATAAACAAGCGTTTTTTACAGTGTACAACTTCTGGTTTCTCTGAGCGATGGAGCATTAAATAACACATCAGATCTACAGAGAACAATGGAGGCCGGAGATCCTCGCTGAACCTGAACAACATCAAACGATCAAACCTTCACACACAGCACGTTTCAGGTCCTTCTGAAAATGTCTCCAGTCGGTGCTTCACTCATCATGTTTCTTTTCTTCTCCAGGTCCCAAACATGACGGAGAGTCCTGCAAACGTGACATTCGGTGACTATGACAACGGTACTGAGACATATATCGATGACGACGGCTTCTGCATCATGGATCCGGACCCCGGTGAGGTCATCGCCCAGACTTTGATCCACTCCATCATCTGTGGATTCGGCCTGATTGGCAACGTCCTGGTGATGGTGACCTACATCTTCTACAAGAGAACCAAGACCATGACGGACATCTACCTCTTCAACGTGGCCGTGGCCGACCTGATCTTCGTGGCTACGCTTCCGTTCGTCATATACAACGAGCAGCACGATTGGTCGATGGGCAGGGCGGCCTGTAAGGTGCTCCGGTCGTCCTACAGCATTAACCTCTACAGCGGCATGCTGCTGCTCGCCTGCATCAGCTGCGATCGGTACATCGCGATTGTTCGGGCGACGCGCTCCTTTGGGGCGCGCTCCCGCGCCCTCGTCTACAGCCGCCTGATGTGCTCGGCTGTTTGGGTGTTTGCGGTGGTGTTAACTCTGCCCACGCTCATCAGCTCAACCAGACTGAAACTGCGGCGCTCGTGAAGCTGCTGGTACCCAGCCTCCAGATGGCCGTTGGCTTCCTGCTGCCGCTGTGCGTGATGGCATTCTGCTGCTCCTCCATCATCTACACGCTGCTGAGGGCGCAGAGCAACCAGCGGCACAAGGCCGTCCGGGTGGTGTTGGCGGTTGTTGTGGTCTTCATTGTCTGCCATCTTCCGTACAACGTGACCCTGCTGATCCACACGCTGTCTCTGTTCAAGCAGAGGAGCTGCGACGCAGAGAACCTTAAACTCAAATTTCTCAACATCTGCAGGACCGTCGCATACCTGCACTGCTGTCTCAATCCCTTCCTCTACGCCTTCGTCGGGGTCAAGTTCAGGAACCACTTCCGCCAGATCATGCTGGACCTCTGGTGCTTCAGCAAAAGGTACATCTACACCGCTCGCTTGTCACGTGGCACGTCCGAGATCTGCATGTCAGGGCTGAAGTCGTTGGAAGGCTCCAACAACATGTCGTCATTCAGCGCGTAACACTTGAGCTATGAAGGGAAATCAGTCCGGCGCTCATCTCAAGCTTTGCTGTGAAACTGTGCTTTAATAATAGAGACTGTGAGATGTTCTCATCTAACTGCATCCAGTTTATATGACACAAAACTGGACATTTTTCATTCACAGGTGTATAAAGTCCAACACTTGTCCACAGAAACACAGGTGACCACAGCAGCTTATTAAAACTATAAGCACAGCAGCAGAATCTCACACTTTGACTTCACGTATTGTTCTTGTGATTTAGAAGTAACTGTGTCATGCAGGTTGCTAACTGTACTCTTTGCTAATGAAGTTTGATGCTATAGATTGCATCTCTAACTTTTTATAACGGGCAGGTTTGGATGTTTGGGGCATCGAGGTCGGTTTTCTGATTTTCAAAGCTTTTGTAACATGAACATGTAAACACATAATCCTGCAGTCTGAGAACGAAGCGCCCTGTTGGAATAATTTGGTATTACAGTCGAGGCGTTTATTCCTGTTCTCGTGTCGCCAGCAGGAGCTTCTTTTTGTGTATGATGATTAAATCTGCTGTTTTTAAAGATAAGAAGCTAAACTTCCTCATTTTCTGGATCTTCCCGTAACTGTCACTTGAACCTCATCTTCTTTTCTTGACCCTGCTGTACACGTGCCCTGCTGCTTTTAATATTTGGCATTTTGTAGATCTGTGTTTTTGTGCATTATTTGAATAAAACTGTAAGAAAATATCAGAGGTTTTAATCAATATTAATTATTAATTTGACTGGATGTGCCAAAAGTTTGCAGACTAAAATGTATTTTAAGATATTGTCTGCGTGGGTTCTCTGTGGATAGAGATCATCAGTTCTGAGTGTCATGTCTGAGAGGAAGTGGGTAACCCGAGCAGAGCAGCGGGCCGAGCACAGGGCCCTGGGGAACGCCACAGCTAAACTGGGCTACGGAGGAACAGGAAGCTGGGAAAACTAGATCTTGATCAGATTAACAGTGAAAGGAGAAGTGTGGCAGCAGATTGTGACACCGTGTGCGGTTGCCAACAATGACTTTCTCAGATGTGCTGATAAGCAGAGGTGTCACAGGGTACAGACATGAGCACAGATAGACTCGATGGCTGAGTCTTATCAGGCAGCAGGACGATGAGCCACGGCTCCAGGTTTGGATGGAGGGATCTTCAGGAACACAGAAATGTTGGTTAATAGTATTTTAGATCTATGTATGAAATGGGTTACACACACACACACACACACACACACACACACACACACACACACACTGCTGATTACTTCAGGCAGCTCAAATTCAAGTTACCTGTTTCATGCTCCTGCAGCTTTACTGTGGAGGTCAGTGACCTCTGCGCAGGTCAGACTTTTGGAAGCACAAAACATTTTATTGAGCACTGATGTGTGAGTTCATGTTGTACCTCAGATGTCATTGTCTGTGTGACGTAAAGACCTCAGGACAGGAAATAACATATGAAACTGTCATTAATGGAGACATTATGATCACTGGAGCAGGAAACTGTGTCTCTAATACACTAAATTAGTTTCAATCAAACTCTGAGCTGGGGTTTGTAGTTCCTCTGCAAAGTTTCCATAGTGATTAAAAAAGTGAGGACAAAGCTGCTGTACTGACCAGAAAAATGTCCAAAACCTTTCAAAAGTATCACAAAGTGTTAGACTGTGTGTGTTTGAACAGCTGTACCTCAGACATAAACCACTCTATCAAATGCTGGCTGCCCTAAAACTGAAACTCCAGACTGTGTCAGTCACTGCTCCAGAAACCTCGATAACAGATCAGTCCACACTTTAACAATGGCAGCACTCTGCTGGAAGCTGCTGCATCAGCATGAACTATGAACACATTACTCCAGTACAGGCAAATGTGCACTAGTAACACTGTTGTATTATTACTGTTACGGTTTTACCCATAGTTTTTACATCCTTACATGGTCACACTAATAAGTACATCGAGGCTTTGTTTGTTAGATCCAGACAACGGTGACTGGGTCTGTGTTACCTGTTATAGAAATACAGCCATGTGTGGGATCCACAAAAACCCTGAATCTCAAATAAAAGCTCATAAAAAACATTTCTACGACCATCAAACAGATCTCGCAGATCCCAAAACTGCAGGTTTCATCACGCTCCGACCAAAAGTCACTGAACCGCCTCAAAAGTGGACCACAAACATGCTTCACGTTCGATAAACTACAACATGAAGTGAGACTTTCCCGCGCTGTGATTCCACGAAAAGGCTACGTCTCTTCTCTGAACACCTCCACCTTGGACAATGACGCACAGCCGTTTCCAGCCTGGTTAGAGACTTTGTGTCGTAAATTTTGCGTCACATGTATTTCTCACCTTCCAACTTTTGACTTGTGGGATTGACGTAAACTCAGTGATGTTACCGTAATTCTACTGTGAGCCATGCAAATCAGCCAATAGAAGCCGAAGTTATGGCCCCTCAGGTCCAGTCTATTTAGTCATCTGTGGGGCACAACGTCAACCATCCCATCATACTGAGTGTGAGGGTAATTCTTCAAAAAATATTCAAACCACAAACATTTTTTAGGCCTGTAAATAAAGTTAAATCATTTCTAAATCATTTCTTTTAAATCACACCGGCTGTGTCCTCATTAAGCTGTGACATTTCTGTGTTTGCACAGATGATGTTCATATGTGGATTCCTGGTTTCCTGGAGTTTATTGTCCACTGCAGCATATTTGTAGTTTGTAAGCAATAAAATACAAACAAATTAGGTGATAAAAAATATTCTTGCTTCTCTTTGCTCCAGCGTCGGTACCTTTGACACAGTAACATCTGCTGTAATGTTTACACCTCTAAAGAAAGCGTTAGCTTTAATTTGATACCAACATTGTTTACACAGAGTTTGTAATTGCAGAGAAATACTCCATTCATTTTGGTCATGCCATTATCAGAAAGATGGAGCACATGTAGAAATGACGGCTCCTTTTTCTTTTCCACTGCTTTGCTTCTAACAAACGCATGCACTGTATAAAAATGCAGCTGCAGCCACGGCGGGCTGACCACTTACATGCATGCATACATATGACCACCAGGGGGCAGGATAGGAGCATTACTGCATGCATAGCTTCGTTGGTAGTTTCATGGATCTGAGGAGCGTCTCCGCGGGGAACGGCAGCGGTCTCTGCGGTCAGGAGTCACAGCATCAGCTGATTTATGAGCATCCACCTCTCGTCAGCCCCGGGCTCATTCCAGATGACTCGCTTTATGTTTTTCAGTTATTATGGATGAGCTGAGGTAGCGCTGAGTCCATGTTTGGCGCCTCAGTGGCTCAGAGAGGTCTCTCCTGTGGGGCCTTTTCATGAGGGACGTCAGAACATCTGGTACCTGATAACGAAAGCACTGGTTTCTCTCTTACAGCTGATTCATTCTCCCAGGAGTCGTCACTGACGCATCGTCCTGGTAGAACAACATGTTTGTTATCCAGTCTTTAACTGGTCGCAGTTAGCAAATCTACGCCTGGTTTAATGAGACAAATCACAGCTAATCACACTTTGAGCTTCTTTGCAAGTTGATTAGAAGTTAAATTTGGAGACGTGCAACATTTCTTACACAGATTACAAAAGTGTAGCCAAAGTGCCTTAAACCTGTATTTTTCTCCCATGTCCAGCAGGGGGCGACTGTGCTGTAAACAAAAATATGATTTTTGAAGAACCTTTCAAAGGTTTTTTTGGACATTGGCTGTTTTTCACTCATTTCCAGATGTTGTTCACTTGTATCTGACCGTTTTCAGAGGAGTGTTTTTGACCTATGAATCATTCCAGTGTTGTGTCGTCACAGCTTAGCAAAGAGCTGCATCTTTGGCCTCTTTGCCATCAGCAGCCTGTCACACAAACACATCTGTTCACCGTTCTTTAGTCGGATCTTTGAAAAATTACAGAGACAACACATTGAGACAGCATGAAGGGACATTTTTGCACCAACAAGGTGAACATGGAGAACATGCAGAGAACTAACTGAAGACGAGACACAGGTGAGGGCCAAGAACAGCACAGCTGGGCACAGAAACACAAAGCATGAAGAAAAACCTCAAACAAGACGAGAAAAACCAAGTGAACGAACAGCCTCGAGCACTGAAACAGCTGAGAAATCCAAACAGAAACTCAATCGCATCAATCAGGAGTGCAGAACTCAAACCCTGAGACCAGGACCGCCGCGGGTCCAGGAGATACGTCCAAGTCTTTGTATGCTAACACGCTGCCATGTAGGCAACCGTGGGGCAAAACCCTGAGTTGCAGACGCCCCCCCTCACTGTGCGCCTGACATCAGCCCGTCAGCGCCGACAGGCCTCAGAGAGACGGTCGCAGATGAACTCACTCGATGAAAACCAACATGCATTTGTTTTGATTCGTCGTGCATCCAAGTGTCTCTCGGTGGTTTTGCTGATTTAGAGTTTTATTTTCTCCCAGACTCTGTGAAGAAAGCTGCAGACAGGTAATTTATCTTTCTTTTTTAAGAGATGCAGACAGATGGTTCTTTTTGGCGTCACGGTCGGTGTTTGTGTGCCTGTGAACATACATTCCTCCAGTGTGTGTTTGGCCCATTTTATGCCTGAAGGAGGGCCGATTAGGGGGTCCTGGAGGCGAGGGGAGGATTATCACGCTGGGTCAGACTGTACCCCGCTGGCGTCCACCGAGGAATGCGGGCAAATCAACCGGCGGGCCGATCAGTCGGTCACGCACCGAGTCATCCCGTCTGCCAGTCGGTCATCTGCCAGCGAGGCGCTTGGCCAGTCCTCACATGCTTGGCTCTCTATCAGCAACCATTACTCTGCCCAGCACTCACACATGTCTGAAATAATCTAACCTGGAGAACATTGACGATTAAACCTCCTCTTATCTGTGTTTGTCTGTGTTTCAGCCACAGGATACACTCTGCTTAGGCAATCACACTTTACAGACCTGGGAAAGCAGTTTGGAATTTTCATACGTTCTAGTTTATTTCGTTAGTTTGCCCAGTTTAGGTTTTCCAGTTTCATGTTCACCCGCCTCTATTGTTTGTATCTACTCCAGTTCAATAAATACTCACCTGCACCAGAGCTGCTGCATTTTGGGTCCTATCTTCAATTCCACGCGTCTGCCACACCGGACGTGACACTTATAGAGCTCCACGATTCTTTTCCTGGTGTTTTGGTTGACATCTCTTGATTTTCCCATGTCAAAGAAACAGGCTCTGTGTTTTGCCTTATATGCATCCACAGGTGTGCCACCAATTTACTCACATGGACTCTACTAACCTATCAGAAGCTTCTTAAGCTCAGAATGGAATCGTCTGGAGTTTTCTTATTAATTAACAATAAACTTAGTGTATATGTTCTCCTAAATTTGATGAAAGTGATTAAAATAGACAGCTCCCTCTTTTTATTCTGACATTTAACTAATTCAAAAGATATTTCAACATTTATTTATCTAAAACAAAACAAGTTTACTCTAAATTGATGTTTAACAGTAAAAAAAAGTTTGTTTCTCCCTAAAGTGTAAACATCTGGTTTCATCTGTGAATATACTGCTGTGTATTGGAATTCCTCTTGTTTTGCATAGAAATATACTGAACAACATACAAAGCATAATATATAAAATAACATCTACCTGAGTTTTTTCTTTGAAAGAAGCTCCTTATGTCCATTGTTGTGTTCATCAGTACACAATTGAAACCGATTTAGAGAGTTTGTTTAGCCGTGGAGGGTAACAACTGAAAATATGAAATGTAAGCTAAGACTCTCTAAAAAATCAGCATTGTTGTTCGGCTTTTTATTGATCCATTTGTTGATTCACTCGAAGAGCAAGTAACGCAACCAACTGATCAGTTTGATATCAATCTTTTGTGATACACCGTCATATTTACATTATTTGTACAGTACGAATGATTTGCTTTGGTACCTGGTCGAACTTAACCTCTCCTTTGTCTGCAGCAAACTTGCAGGCAGCAGCTTCTCCCCCCTCGCTTACATGGGTGCTGCGCTCAGTGGCCCAGTGCCTGAGCTCGGATTATACCAAAATTAGGGGGAATTTACAACGGTGCGCTCTGCGCTTCGTGTGTTGTTTTTGTTTTATACAGTTGTCAGCCAGGCATCTAACTAACAAATTACACTCCAAAAGACCCCATGCTTCTGAAAAAATGACCCGGGCTTAAGCCCAGTAAGCCCCCCCCGCTCCGTAGATGGTTGACTCCAAATCTCCCGAACACTATGTCGATTTGAGAACGCAAGACCGAGACCAAAGTCAGTCGAGACCAAGACGAGACCAAGACCACGTAAAAGTGGTCTCGAGACCAAGACCGGTCTCGAGACATCCAACTCTACTTAGTACATGCCTTAAACCGTCCTCCCCAACAGTTAAGATGTGGCTGGTGGATGTGATGTAGCCACTTCTGGTGTTTTCTGTTCGAAGCAGGCGTAGAAGCAGTTCAACTTCTCTACAAGTGTAGCATCGCCATCCACGCCGTTGGTTCTGGGTTTGTAGTTGGTGATGTTTGGGACGGTCCTCCACACCTGGGGTCCGTTCTTCGTACCTCGCTAAGTAAGTTAGCTGGATTTGAATGTTGACGATTTCGCGTGATCTTGGATCGTTCGGTTCTCCGAAGCTCATCCAGGACTTGCTGTCATAGCAACAGATCCGTAAGCGTAAACCTGCTTGGGAGCAGGCTTACTTTATGTAAACAGGATTAGATCGCGGCCACTCAGGTATGTCCGCTGCATTTATATGACAGCAACAGCGATATTTCTCCACTGTTTTTCCATAAATAAATATTATCAATGTAACTAAAGATAATGCAGTATTTGATCCTTTTATTGATTTCATACAGATACATACAGGTCATTTCCTAAAAAAAGGGAAATGTATTATTAATCATTCTATTTCATGTATTTGATTATGTCAGATGTAATTCATATTTTAGAGTAGTAATAGTAAATTACTTTGTGTAATCAAGATGAGAGACCACGGCTATAAAAGCGATAAATAATTAAAACAAAAGATATATATATCTATCTATATATATATATATATATATATATATATATATATATATATACATATCTATATCTATATATATATACATATATATATATATATATATATATATATACATATATATATCTATCTATCTATCTATCTATCTATCTACAGGGCTCTAGAGTGCGACCAATTTGGTCGCAAATGTGACCATTTTGATTTGGGTTGATTGTTTTGTCCAAACAATCCATTTTGTTTGATTTGGGTAATGTGGGGGGGCTGGTTGACCTTTTGACCTTTACCTTTTCATTAATATCTCTGAAACAGAAGCAGCACAAATGACAATTTTAGCAGCACAAACCAGCACAAACTTAGCACAACTGATTGACACCAATTTTGTTTGATTCCATTAATATGGGGGGGCTGGTTGACCTTTGATGACCTGTAGAAATTTTTATTAATATCTTTAAAATGATAGCAGCACAAATGAAAATTTTTGCAGCACAAACCAGCACAAACGTAGCACAAACGTTTGATACCACTTTTGTTGGATTTGGGTAATGTGGGGGGGCTGGTTGACCTTTTGACCTTTACATTTTCATTAATATCTTTAAAACAGAAGCAGCACAAACAACAATTTTAGCAGCACAAACCAGCACAAACGTAGCACAAACGTTTGATACCACTTTTGTTGGATTTGAAGAAGGTGGGGGGGGCAACTTCACTCACATGCCCTATGGTGGTGAGCCAGCGGAGAGAATACAGCAGGGGTGTCCAAAGTGCGGCCCGCGGTCCATTTTTAATTGGCCCTCAAGTAATTTTATAAATAGAATAGAATATGGCCCGCACTTCAACTTTTGCTTGAGTGCACTTCTTAGTTTTAACACCAGGGGGAGCTGCTGTTGATCAAGGCAGTTGCTCCACCAAAAAGGACAATCACAGAAGAAATTTACCCCAAGTTACCAAACATGGCAGAACCAAAGAAGCGAAAGGTAGAAAGTGAGTGCAGAAAATTTCAGACACGGTGGGAGAGTGAATATTTCTTCAAAGAATTAAAGGGGACGTGTGTCTGTTTGATCTGCACTGAAACTGTGGCAGTTATGAAAGAGTATAATGTACGACGTCATTATGAAACCAAACATCAGGCCTATGCATCCTACACTGGTGCTGAGCGAGAGCAGAAATGAAAGCAAATGCTAGCTCTCCTGCGGGGTCAGGGGAGCTAGCTTTCCTGGACAATTTCGTGCTCAAATTGTCCAGGAAAAGGCTCCAATAGCAGCTATGAGGTCGCCCAACTCATCGCAAGACATGGCAAGCCTTTTTCAGATGGAGACCTCATAAAACACGGCCTCGTTAAAGTCACCGAAATAATGTGCGCGGAAACAGTGCAGGACTTCAACAACGTCAGCATGTCCAGAAGTACAGTTGTGCCACGCACTGAAGACTGTCAGCCAACATTAAACTGCAACTGTCTGATAAAGCTGTGCTTTTGATTTTTACTCCATCGCATGCGATGAGAGCACCGATGCCACAGATGCCGCACAGCTGCTAATTTTTTTTTTTTGCGGGGAGTGGACGAGAGCACGAGCGCTTTAGGTGAGTAAAAAATGTATTCCACAGTACCCGTGTGTTAATAAGCATGCATGTGCAGGTACACATGCTTCAAATATCAATAATGCGCATCAATTCTGTCACTACCCTGCTTTTGCGCACCACTTTCTTATATGCGTTTTTCTTGTTAACACACAGAGTACACACCGCTGTGCACAGCGCACGCACACGCAAAGTCAGCTGATCTCATCTGATGCAGATCTGCTCCTTGATCAAGTGACATTTGTCTGGATTTTTGGCACGAGTGGCGTACGATCAGCACCGCGGCTGGATGGCCCGATTTACATACCCAGCGCAGCTGATACTCACCAGAATAATTTACTAAAATTATATGGACTCCTGTTATTAAGTCCAGTTCAGTCTGTTAATGTTGATAACCGTTTCAAACGAACGTTAATAGGTGTGTTGCTAAGCCTAAGAACTTAAATAACAAGCTTGAAATGTCCCCGTCCCATTTTCCCCTTTATTGTTTTTTCTCTGTGCTGTAAATCTTCTGTCCAAGAAGAAATCTGCTGCTGTTCTGAGAATGAGCTACCAAAGCTTTTTCTGAAGAAATCAATAAAGATCCATTCATGGAAAGCTGTGATGAAGGCAGTTTTGTCTTTAATTATATTCAACAATATAACACATTTGACCACTTTTAAATGATTTTCCTAACTTTAATACGCTACAGTTAAGGTTATATACCCAATTTCTAGTAAGTGGCACAGCCCCTCCTATATTTTTATGTATGTGGCCCTCAGTGAAAAAAGTTTGGACACCCCTGGAATACAGGTCGTTGAT
This sequence comes from Oreochromis niloticus, assembly GCF_001858045.2. Lineage (NCBI taxonomy): Eukaryota > Metazoa > Chordata > Actinopteri > Cichliformes > Cichlidae > Oreochromis > Oreochromis niloticus. Next base: position 13,916 of record NW_020328096.1, on the reverse strand, counting down.
GTCACGCTTGTACGAGATGGGCCTGAAACCGTCACTGCTATACCCGGCGCGACTACGCATTGTTAAAACAGATGGTGTACGCCTCACATCTGGCTCTGTGGCTGAGGCCCATAGCTGGACTGGCCATCGGGCATACCGGGCATTTGCCCGGTGGGCCGCTGGCGATTTTTTGTTTTTATGGGCCGATGGATTTTTTTTTTCCAACCCAGAGGTGTTGGATTGGCCAATTGGTCATGATCGACTCTGGGCTGGACCAATTACAGCCAAGGAGGCCGGATGCACCCTCCCCCTTGTTTAGCAATCTTATAGACGAACTAAAGAAAATGGAGAACAAAAAAAGGAAAGGAGGTGTTTATGAAAATATCACTAAATCTGCCATTTATTAATTTTAATATTAATTAATGATCATGTCTCACCTCTAGTGTTCTTGGTCTTAATTTAAGGTTTCTGCCATGTCTTGTAGACAGTTCAGGAGGTTAACTCGACCAAGCAGTCTTTTTGTTTCTGCTATGTACTGTTTAAAATCCAGAATAGGGAGGATGGTGTAGGTTTAAGTTTATTAGATTGATACATATATACCAACAAGGCAGTTGTTTTCATGCAAAGGCTTTATGGTTTTTCCTATAGCGATTGACAGATCACGTGACTTTCGCGCATTGCATTCCGGGAACTCGTGGCAAAACAAGTACCGCATCAAATGCAAGCATTTGCAGCACCGCAAAACGTTCATTCTCCGGTTCCAATACCTTCTTGGTTTTTCTTTGCCGCACAAAAGAGGAATGTACAAAACGAAGGAGAATAATGCCGGACCGTACAAAGACAGACTCGACGAAAAGGCAAAGAAAAGATACGAGGAAAAAATCAAAGGAGTGAGAGGGTCAGACCCTTAGGAGCACACAGAGTGGACAAAAGACGTCAGCGTGCTGCCCAACTTTCACCACGCTCAGATTTATAATTATACGGTTCTTGGAGTGAGTGCATACACTCATGAAGTTTAGGAACTTCAGGTCACTGCAACAAGCCCAGGTACAGTTTACCGACGGATGGGTACAGGACCTTGAAATGCACCGTGTAGAACGAAAGACCATCGTACAAACAAAGGTAAGTTTACCAGTCTCACAAATCGTCGTCATGAATACACATTCGTTAACCGTTTATTAATATAACCTTTGAGCTCAACGGTAATTAATTAGTAGTGGAAATAATTTCTGGTACGCATTACAGAAATGTAGCAGTGACAATAATATTGTATGCTGTAATCGCACTGGACAATTAGTGATACAAAACAACTGTTTTATCCTGTGAATAAAAGTATATGTTTTTGTCAATGTACCGTGGTAATAACAGAAGTGAAACGCAATATTGTGTCAGGACAATTCACTATTTATGCACAATAAATAAAGGAGCATAGCGCGACAATTTCTGTTCAGCGCCAGACTTGCTTGTAACCTATATCACCAATTATGTTAAGAAAAATGACGTATTAACTACTACAAAACACTGACCTTTGTGGGAATGCTTGGAGCAGACTAACATGTGAGCTGGAGTGTTCTGGGACGTTATATTTGGTATATCCAGACCATCCGTCGGCTCTTACTTCAGAAACATGGCTTAAAAAATTGCTCTTCAACGACGTAATCCGATAAAAAAAACGATCTCTTTACCCGTCGGCTTCCCGTGGCTGTCATGCGACCGGCTATTGCAGTTAATAATACAACAGCTTCTTGCCATTTTTTGGGTTTCTTTTTATCGCTGTGTAACTGAGTTCAATTGAAAGCCTGCGTGCGCTAGTACCGCTTGCCACAAGTTCCCAGAATCCTTTGCGGTTTTACCCCTGAATGACGTCACATTTTCAATCTCTATCCTGGTGGGCCGGTCTCTAGTCAAAATGCCCGGGCCGATTTTTTGTCCCAGTCCAGCCCTGCTGAGGCCGAAAGGTTTGTGCAAGACTCCATGGAAGGTTGAACTGTTTTGAGGCGCGTGAATCACGGGACTGCTTCGGACGACTGTTACGGCATATTCATGCTTCCTATGTTGATTTTCAGACATTTGACTTCATTTCTTTTTCTTTATTATTTTTTGGCGTGACAGTGCAGTTATTTGCACATATTTTGAATGGTGGACTTCACCAGTGTACACCTGGCGGGTCTTATTCCGACCTTTACACTATGCGGGCTTAAGGAGCTTTAGGTAGGATAGTTATGGAAGTTTTTCAGTTAGATTGGGTAGGTGTGCGGTTTGTTCTGACAGCTAGTGTCACCTGGGGGTTCAGGGGGTTTCTGGGAGGGTTTCTGTGTTCGACTGTCCAAGTTAAGAACCAAGTGTTTTATGTTTCTTGTTTGAGCAACCAGCTAAAAGTTTTGATATATTTTCAATGGTTACCTCTATTGACTTAGTGACCTGGAATGTTAAAGGCCTGAACCATCCTATTAAAAGAAAGAAGGTTCTCACTCACTTGAAAAATATGGGTGCTGATATAGCCTTTATCCAAGAAACCCATCTTAAAATGTCAGATAATACTCGTTTAAAATGTAGTTGGGTGGGGCAGCTCTTCCACTCATGTTTGACAGCGAAGGGAAGAGGTGTAGCAATATTGGTAAATAAAAGGGTTCCTTTTACCCCTTCCTCGACTCTAGCTGATTCAAACGGACGTTACGTTATAGTGACTGGATCAAGTTTTTAATATTAATGTTACATTAGCAAATATACATGCCCCAAACTGTGACGACCCCAATTTTTTTTCACGCGTCCTCGGCCTCCTGCCTTGTTTGAATACCCATTTACTTATTATGGGTGGGGACTTTAATTTGTGCTTGGACCCTGGGATGGATCGTCTGTAAGAACTGGTTTCTCAACAACAAAGTCAGCTTCTTATTTACAGTCCTTTTTTTCAACCTACGGCATCTCAGACATTTGGCGTTTTTTACACCCACAAGACAGACAATATTCCTTTTTTTCAAATGCTCATCAAACCTACAGTAGAATTGACTATTTTTTTTACTGATAACAAACTAAACTCTCTTGTTTAGTCATGTGACTATCAGCCTATTGTAATATCTGACCATGCGCCCTTAATATTGACACTGCAAATACCCGGTATGGAGTCTCCTAAACGGATGTGGAGATTTAACTATCTTTTGTTAAGTGATGAAAACTTTATAGAATTTATTTCGGATCAAATTGCATACTTTTTGGAATTTAATTTGACTCCAGATGTTTCCATCTCGTCGGTCTGGGAGGCTCTTAAGGCTTATCTTCGTGGCCAGGTTATATCGTTTACAGCTAATAAGAAACGCACTTCTACTTCTAAATTAAAGGATTTGGAAAAGCAAATAGCAGACTTGGATAATAGGAATTCTCGGAACCCCTCACCAAAATTATATGAAGAGCGTTTGAAACTGGGTGCAGAATATGATGTGCTCGCCTCACATTCTATAGAATATTTATTGTTAAAGAACCGCAGTGATACCTATGAGCACGGAGATAAGGCGGGAGAGATTCTAGCAAGACAGTTGAAATGTGCAAGAGCCAGGCAAACTATTAATGGGGTCGCAACCCGAGATGGTGGAACTGTTACAGATCAACAGGGGATAAATGATGCTTTTCAGCATTATTATTATAAGTTGTATAGTTCCGATAATACCAATGATTCTAACCTCCTCACTGATTTTTTTTTAGAGACCTAAAGATTCCAACATTGTCCCCAGACGAGGTTTCCACCCTGGATGCACCTCTGCAGCAGCAGGAGATCATAGCGGCAATAAAATCGTTACAGTCTCGCCGATCACCAGGCCCTGATGGCTTACCGACCGAGTTTTATGCCGCCTTTGCTGGAAAGCTAGCCCCTGTGTTAGCTACGTTATATGCTGACTCTCTTGCCAAAGGTGTTTTGCCTGATAGCCTAAATCAAGCTTGTATAACATTACTTCCCAAAAAAGATAAAAACCCTTTGGAATGTGGATCCTACAGGCCGATTTCACTCCTGAATTCAGACTAAAATACTAGCGAAGGTTTTGGCCAACCGATTGGACAAAGTTTTACCCAACATAATCTCTTCAGATCAGACTGGTTTTATTAAACACAAGCACTCCTTTTTTAGTATTCGTAGACTACTCAATATAATGTACACCCTCAGTCAAGCTGCTTCCGAATGCCTTCTCTCCATGGATGCGGAGAAGGCTTTCGATAGAGTAGAATGGGAATATCTATTTGAGACCTTACAAAGATTTGGGTTTGGAAGTTGCTTTTTATCCTGGGTGAAATTACTCTATGCCTGTCCTTCAGCTATGGTACTCACTAATAACCATTATTCTAAACCGTTTCGCTTACATCGTGGAACCCGTCAGGGCTGCCCCCTCAGCCCCCTCCTTTTCATATTAGCTATTGAGCCGTTGGCAATAGCTATAAGAAGTAATTATGCCATTCAAGGCATTTCGCGGTATGGAACTGAGCATAAATGATCTCTCTATGCCGATGATCTCCTGCTGGTTGTATCCAAGGCTGAGGTAACAATTCTTTACATTCTTGAACTTTTTGATACATTTGGGCTTAAACTGAACCTACACAAGAGTGAATTACTGCCTCTAAATATGCCTCTTTCCACTTTAGCAAACATTACTGTTCCCTTCAAGATTGCAACACACAGCTTTGTCTATCTAGGCATAACTGTGATGAAAAACTTCAGTGATCTCTTTAAAGAAATTTACTAAGTTACACCTCAGTATGCAACAAGACTTGTCGAAATGGTCGCCGCTTCCTCTCTCGTTACCTGGGAGAGTGAATGTAGTTAAAATGTCTGTATTACCCAAATATCTTTATCTGTTTCAAAGCCTCCCAATATACATTCCAAACGCTTTTTTTAAGAAATTGGACTCTGTAATTACATCATACCTTTGGAACAATAAGAAACCACGTTTGTGTAAAACACATCTGCAAAAGTCAAAGCAAGACGGAGGCCTGGCTCTACCGAATTTCCGTTATTATTACTGGGCCTCCAATTTACACTGTCTGACCTACTGGCTGCACTATCAGCACGATTGCAGTGGACCCGTTTGGGTAGAAATGGAGAAGCTCTCTTCTGGTTCTAGGTAAATGGCCTGTATTTATATAGCGCTTTAATAGTCCCTAAGGACCCCAAAGCGCTTTACATATCCAGTCATCCACCCATTCACACACACATTCACACACTGGTGATGGCAAGCTACGTTGTAGCCACAGCCGCCCTGGGGCGCACTGACAGAGGCGAGGCTGCCGGACACTGGCGCCACCGGGCCCTTGCCCAAGGACACAACGACCGAGACTGTCCAAGCCGGGGCTCGAACCGGCAACCTTCCGATTACAAGGCCAACTCCCAACTCTTGAGCCACGATCGCCCGTGAAAGCCTGACATTTGAGAATCCTGTAGTTAATAATACTATCCAGATTTGCTTTCAGTTTAGAAAACATTTTAATCTTCTGAAGATCTGCTTACGGAGCCCAGTAGCTTCCAACTATGCTTTTTCCCCTTCAATGTCTGATGCCACATTTCAGGGCTGGCAGAGGCGAGGGCTGAGATCTTTAAAAGAACTATTCATTGACGGCACGTTCGCCTCATTTGAACAGCTGACTAACAAATACAACTTACCCCCCTCTCATTTTTTTACGTATCTACAAATACGACACTTTCTTTCAGGCTCCATCCCAGGGTTCCTGAATAAACCCCCTAATGATGTAATGGATGACATTATGTGTTTTAACCCGGCTAAGAAAAAGGCCATATCATCAATACTTGTTCTGATTTTGTGCCTGGGTTCTTCTTCTGTCTGCAACTAAGCGATGCTGGGAAGAGGATCTTAGAATCTGTATTACTGAAGCAGACTGGGGCAATGTTTTAAGTAATATTCACTCGTCCTCCATGTGTGCAGTTTAAAATAGTGCACAGAGTTCATCTTAGCAAATCAAAATTGGCAAAAATGTATCCCCAGATTGACCCAACGGGCGAAAGATGTAAATTGGCAGAGGCGACCTTGATCCATATGTTTTGGTCCTGTCCCAAAATACAAAAGTTCTGGACGGATGTCTGTGGGGCTTTGTCATGCATATTTGGGATGAGAGTGTCACTCAATCCACTTTTATTTTTATTTGGGGTCAATTCCGATGGTCTGACACTACCAGCAGGTGGTCAAAGACTTATTGCCTTCTCTACACTACTAGCAAGACGTCTGATACTTTTGAAGTGGAAGGACGCAGCCCCGCCCACAGTTTCGCATTGGGTTAAGGATGTATTATTTCATCTTATATTAGAGAAAATTAGGTTCGTTTTGAGAGGCTCTGTAAATAAATTTAATAAAGTCTGGAAACCCTTTTTGATATTTTTTGACCAACCATCTACACAGGTTCAGGAATGACATTTATTTATTTATCTATTTTTAATTATATTTGTTTGCTTATTTTTTCTTCCTTCTTGTTCTGTATACCTTGGCTGGTGTTATTTTGCACTGATTGTAAGTTTTTCCTTTTAAACTTTTGATTACTTGACAGCGAACAGGGGTGTTGTTTGTTAGGGTGGGTTTTTATTTTTATTTATTTATATTTTTCTCCCCTCTTTTACTTTTATTTGATGCTTTGTATTTTTGTATTTCATTGTGGAAAATAATAAATATATTAAACACCTAAAAAGAAGAATTATCTTGTTTAGTGGGTCTTGTTTTAAGATCTTTTCTCTCAAAGTAACAAAAAATGAAAACTTAATAAAAGCACTTACGGACTTATTTTGGTTTTATTTCACTTAACAGAGTTTTTGGAATAGCTAATTCACGACTTGTTTTAAGATATCTCTTACTTGTCTAAAGCCTAGATATATTTCTTATTTTGAGAATTCTTACCAAGTGTAATTCTCTTACTGCACTGGCAGACTATTTCACTAAATTTAAGAAGATTTAGACTACAATCTATTATTTTTTAACTTATTTTAAGATGGGTAATTTTTGCAGTGTTTCTTTAAAATGATTTAATGTACTAGTTTTTAAATTATTTGCCTTGATTTGTTCCTTAGAATAAGTGTTTTATGCCTATTTTCAGATTTAATTTCTTCAACATTTTCTTAGAACAAGTGGTTAAAGCTTATTTTAGGTTTCAATTGCCATGATTGGTTGCCTGGAGAGCTCGTTCTCACTCCCGAGGCGTAACATCCCGACGTTTTGTCACGTCCGCGGCGTTCCTGAGGAACGCGAAAGGTGACCTTCCACGTTCTTATGGTACGCGCCAGGTTCCACTTCTGTTTTTCAGCCCTAAACCTAACCTTATCCCTAAGCTCAACCATAACCTTATTCCTAACCTTAACCAGCACTTTAATGACGTGAAAAGTGTTTTCCGAAGCGATTTAAGGAAAAGAGCAAAAATGTGTAGATTGAGTGCAAACGGTTCTCATGTGTCCTCAGTTTTCCGATGTCGTTGGGTGCCCGAAAACGCAATATGTTGACGATTTGTCACTGTTAAGGTTCAGATATTGAGGGGAAATCCAAAATAACCACAGATCCAGCCGGGTGCAATTAGACGACATTTTAATGAACACATGTGTGAGTCGAACGCTGTGCAGATTTCAGCGTCGAACTACCTTACAATAGTCAGACAAAGACTTTATAGGGTTGGCAGTCTTCCTGTTGCCAGGCAGACTCAAACAAGCATACGTCACTCCAAAACCACAAACGTTCAGTTAACTTTGAACACAGTTTTAAACAGAACATCATCTTCGCGTCGAAGCCAGGTGCTTCCTGTCTCCATCCTCGGACGCTCGCCTCCACTGTCGCTTATCTCTGGGACATCTGGTGTACTTCCTGGAACAGACTAACACGTACGCCCCCCCCACTTTGCAGCCATAGCAAAACATGATTAAACTCTTACCTACTCAAAGGAGTCTATCTAATATGTGTGTATGTATGTGTCAGCTTCTGCTGCCCTTTGTTTCACCTCTCAGCTCCCCAGCTAGACCTTGTAACCTTTCCACTAGACAGAAGGCCAGCACAACTGAAACTATGTGTGTGTGTGTATGTGTGTAATAATCTTGACTGATATATAAATATATAAAACAAATGTTTCAATCTAATACAACTACTTGAAGCTTAATCAAAGCTTAATCAGAAATATAAATGCATAATAAAACACCCTGCTCTTGGCTTACACTCAGACTCGGCTTTCAGTTTCACTTTTGCAAAGCCTGCAACTTCAAAAGCCTATACTTCCTGTCTCATTTTGGAGTTACTCTACGTGGGGCCTTTTCTTTCACCATGCAGTCTGCATACAAACATTTAAGATTATAAATTCAACTCAACAGTTTGAAGGTTCAAGGTTCAAGTTCTTTATTTTCACATGCATAGTTATACAAGTATAACACACAGTGAAATGTATCCTGACACGATCCTCGACATGTGCAAAAACATGGGGGGGGAGGGTTAGGGCCCGGATGGCTTGAGGATAAAAGCTCTTCTTGAGTCTCTCTGTCCTTGCCCGGATGATGCGGAACCTTCTACCAGATTGTAGAAGTTGGAACAGTTTGTTGCCAGGATGGGACGGGTCCTTCAGTATCTGCGTTGCTGTAGTCCGGCATCTCCTGGTGTAGGTGTCCTGAAGTGGGGGGAGAGCAATCCTGCAGCAGCGTTCTGCTGTACGGATCACTCTCTGGAGAGCTTTTTGGTCCTTCACACAGCTGTTCCCGAACCACGCTGTCATGTTCTGTGTGAGGATACTCTCCACAGCGCTGTATAGAAGATCCTGAGGATCTTTGGAGAGACCCTGAACTTCCTTAGTTGTCGGAGGTGATACAGGCGCTGCCTAGCCTTCTTGGTCTGGACCTGAATGTGGGCAGCCCATGTCAGGTCTGAGGAGATGTGGACACCAAGATATTTGAAGGACTGCACCCTCTCCACTGGAGCTCCATTGATGAAAATGGGTTTGTAGTCTCTGTGCTGACTCCTTCTGAAGTCCACCACCAGCTCCTTGGTCTTGCTGACGTTCAGCTGGAGGTGGTTGTCCTGGCACCATGATGCCAAATTCTTCACTTCGTCCATGTAGGCCGCCTCATCGCTGTTGGAGATGGCACCCAACACCACTGTGTCGTGGTTATAACTGGACCTGTAATAAAGACTGATATGATACCAATATATTTGAACATCTGAATGCATCTGAATGCAACATCATTCTTAATAATGAAATGGTAATGATGATTATAAAAATAGCAGCAAATAATATCTTCCTCTTCCTGACATCACCTAGCGTAAAATGTTACGCTTTGGGAGTGAGAACGTGTTGGCCTGGAATAAGTGTGTAAGGCTCATTTTAAGATTTAACTATCTTATTTGTTGCCTAGAATAAGTGGTTAAATCTATTTTAAGTTTAAATTGTTGTTGCCTGGAATAAGTGTGTAAGGCTTATTTTTAGCTTTATTTAAATCTAGATATTGTTCTTATTTCAAGAAATCTTAGTAAGAAAAAAAACACTTACCCACTGGCAGATATTTCACTTGTTTTAAGCAAATCTTCACCAAAAATAAGTGTATTTATCTAGTATTATGGAGGTGGGTTTTTGCAGTGAGAGCTTTGAGATCTCCATTTGAGAAGCAGCAACAACTCAAAGGTAAACGTTATACTGGAAAATCTGTTAGCTTTGTCCTTTTAATAAACAGCTCATAACTGTAGAAATGAAAAAATGTAAGAGAAGAACTTCAAATCCCGAGTGTGGGAGGACGGAGAAGGATCAGCTTTATTTGGAGATTATGTATGGGAATTTCAGGAGCAGACCACGCCTCCAAACACGCTCCTTCCGGCTGTTCCCCAGTTCTGCAAGCTGATCATTCTCGTTTATGTGCCTCACCCACCCTCCTCCTTGGTCTCTATACTTTAACTTCTTCACTTCTATTTAGTACACGGGGATCTGCCAGGCCCGGGAGCCATCGCCAGTCCCCTTTAAGGCCTTCCCCAAACCGCACCTCAATTAATGTCAAAGCATTCACTTTTACCTACTAAATCGCTGTCAAACCCAAATGAGGACGTGGGCCCAGCTAGTGAATTCAGATTTGTGATGATTGTGTTCTTTTTGTGATTACAGGAGCTGCCCTCAGATTCAGACCTCAGCACCACCCAGTGAAAGCAGACAAATCATCCATCGTGTTCACTGCAAAATTAACGGATGAAAGCAGTACAAAGGTTAAAGTACCACATGTGCTATCAGTGAAAGCTGCAGCTGTTTTATTGATAAAGAGTCAAAGATTGATAAAGGCAAAGACTCAAAAGGATTCATCACTGCTGTTACTGTGTATATCAGCATTAACAGGACCTCAGTTTGGTGTTTCAGAGAACTGCTGATCTCAGACCTGCACAGCTTCTGTTTTAGACACTGAATTTACTCAGCTGCATGAAGAGCACATGAGATTTTCTCTGACACAATTAAATAAAACCTGATGAAGGTCAAAGGTCAGGTTTGAACTACAAACTTGTGATCTGGAATTCTTTCACTGTTTTTGCCAATAGTGTGTTAAAAAGTAATAAAGTAATTCCGAGTCATTCATACCAGAGTAACCACAGAGGATCATATATTAAATATATAACTGTCTACAGGACTGAATAGAATATCTTTATGTAAAAGCCGGAGCCTGCTGCAGTGCTCATATGTACAGTGAATAAGAAATTACAAGGAACGCTTACAACACTATTTACATAAGTGCTTTTATCTCAATCAACATATCTTAATTACAAATGGCTCACACGTTACAAAAAAGACCACAGCTCAGGATTTTCACACAAATGCTCAGAAGTACAAACAGGTTGCTCTTTGTTGGATGTAGAGGAGACAAGGAGAGGTAGGTGGCTGTCCATTCAATCGTCCAATCTGGACATCGGCAGCCTGTTTGAATCAGAAATTACAAACACACTCAGATGTTCTGAGATGTGCACACTCAGGAACTTAGTGCTGCTTTACCCTCTCCACAGCAGCACTACTGATGGTTAGTCGGGTGTGCAGGGTGTGAGTTCTCCTGAAGTCTATGATGACCTCCTTACTCTTCTCAACATTCAGGGACAGGTTGTTGTTGCTGCACCACTTGGCAAGATGTTTTGTAATCTCCTCTCTGGGTGGTGAAAACATAGTCCAAAATGTTTGTGCAGTTTGGGAAGCACAGTCTTTGGGTCTGCATGATTGAAATCCCCCGCTAGCACGAGAGAAGCATCTAGGTGGGCCATCTGCTGCTCACTGACATGCTGATACAGTTCATTCAGTGCCTCACTCCTTTTGCTGTTATTGGAGCAGGAAGGAAATGAAAAGCCACAAACAGTATGGCTGAGGGCAATATTTGGGTTTTTAAGAGCACAGGTATTTATTGAGAGTATAGGCGTAAAAGCTGTTCTGATCCACCTCCAGTCTAGAAGGTGGCAGTAATGCACCTGAAGTTATTTGCCAACCGCCATAAAAAGATAGATGAAGAAGAACAAGGGCCAGCGCGGCCTTTAAATTCGGCTTCCAAAGGATGGAGGCTAGATCATGGAGCCACAGGAGCAGGAGGAGCAGCAGCAGCAGCAGCCGCAGCAGCCAGCAGCAGCAGCCGCAGCAGCCGCCGCCGCCGCCGCAGCCGCCGCAGCCGCAGGAGCAGCTGCAGGAGCCGTAAGTCCATTCATGAAGGTTCGTGATGATAGACAAGATGGCGCCAGTGTGTGTGGCTCGCCGTCTGTCTCTTCCCCTGCTGTGTTTGTTTGTGTTGTTTTTTATTGCTAGAGTCAACCTCTTTTAATGTACAATCGCCAAACTCTGTTGACCTCCGACTAGTTGCCAGTGATCTTACCAATACAACTTATACTGGACATAAGACGTTACCTCCATTCCTATGTGGGATACCAGCTAACCTTTGTCGGACCCTGGCCCCAGCCTCACGGCGAAAGCGTTTCAGACGCCGGGGCAAACGTAGCGGTCTGCTCGTGAAATTAAGGCGTACTTGGTGCGCTCTTCCCGGCTCTTGGAACAAACGTGGATCTGTGCCTCATCATGTCTTTTCTCCGGGCTCTCTGGAGCCCATCGATGCCTGGCTGGTGCCCGTTGTTGGCTCGGATCAGATGTCCCAGCGCGAAAGATTTTCCTCATCTTCGTCGGCGCGGTGCGAACCTACGGAACCTGCGGCCGCTGTGTCGGGTCTCGCAGTCAGCCACGAACACGCTGACCTCCACCAGGTTTGGTTTGGTGAACACTAGATCGCTGAGTAATAAAACTTTTATTTCAAGGGATTTATTTATGACCCAAGGACTGGATTTCCTCTGTATAACTGAGACATGGTTGAGGGCGGTGAGTCCAGCGTTTTCACAGATCTCTTACCTGATGACAGTGCTTTTTAAACTCTCCTCGATATCAGGCAGAGGAGGAGGACTACGGTTGTTTTAAGAAGCAGTATAAATGTAAACCACTGCCCTTATCAACATTACGTAGTAGCTTGAACTGAGTGTGTTTGAGCTGGGTCGCTCTCACACAGTGCTCTGTGCTGTGGTTTACAGACTCAAATACAATAAGGACTTCTTAATGACTTTTCTGATCTGTTGGCTGAAATTATGCCAAAATACGATCATGTCCTTATTATTGGGGACTTCAATACTCACGTGTGCTGCCCTGACCAGCCAATGGCAAAGGACTTTTTAAATCTTATTGACTCTTGATCTTGTGCAACCTGTGTCTGTGCCTACACAAAAATATGGGCACACGTTGGATCTTGTTTTAACTCAGTTTACCTGTCTCTAACTTAGAGCTATGGTCGGATCATAAGCCTGTCTTGTTTGAGGTTTCCCTTCCTTGTACCAAAGTTAATCTTCCTCCTGTTGTTGCTCGGTGCTGTCGTATTTTTAATCCTTCTCTCTGCAGGTCAGTTCTCTATTGTTTTTAATCAGAATTGCAGCCTTCCTGATTCCATATGTAATGATACAGAAGAGCTGAGTACGTGGTTTTACTCTGTCTGCCAAACTGTTTTAGATCGCTGGCCCCCTTTAAGCTTAGGCAAGTTAAAGCCAAATCTGAACCCTGGCAGAATGAAGACACCAGTGCTGCCAGAAGAAAGTGTAGGAGAGCTGAACGTAAATGGAAGAAGGATCAACTGCAGGTGTCATACCAAATATTACAAAATTACTGGAATTCCTACCAGAAGACTGTAAAAGATGCTAAGAGGAAACATTTTGCTGCTATTATTCAGGCAAATTGTCGTAAGCCTCATGTCTTATTTAAGACTGACATTATCCTTCATGTTCCACAGACTGTTGGTGTTGAGTCCTCTCAGGAAACTTGTGAAAACTTCCTACACTTCTTTATTGATAAAGTGCTCTCTGTGAAAGCGCAGATTTCCCAGTCCGTTCTCGACCCTTCTACCCCTGTCCCTAGCTCTGCTGTCTTTGACAGGTTTGAGCCAGTTTCTTTGCTCTGCCTGCAGCAGTTGGTTGCTCATCTGAAGCCCTCAGGTTCCCCTTATGATGCTCTCCCGCCTCGATTTTTTTCAAAGAGGTTTTTCTCACTATAGCATCGTTGTTACAATCCATTGTAAGTAGTTTGTCTGTCCTCTGGTGTTGTACCTGTCAATCGTAAACATGCAGTGATTCAGCCTCTACTCAAGAAACCTGCTCTTGATCCTGATATTATTGCAAATTACAGACCTATTTCCAAACTGCCTGTTATCTCAAAGATTCTTGAAAAGGTAGTTTACAAGCAATTAATGTCCTTTTTAGAAGAACACGGTATTTTAGAAGTTTTCCAATTAGGGCTGGGCGATATGACCCAAAATTCATATCTCGATATTTTTTTACTTATGCTATTAGCATGTACAGCACTTTGTGAACTCTGGTTTTATGTTAAAGTGCTTTATAAATAAAGATGGTATGGTATGCATTTGAGGCCTGTCTATTTACTGAATGCACCCCTTTGTT
>NW_020328095.1:0-18893 GCF_001858045.2 Oreochromis niloticus | reverse complement strand
CTGCTGTGTTTTACTCATTGGATTATTTAAAAAAAATAATAATAATAAAAAATGCATCAATTATTTTGTTTAGTTTTAAGAATGTGCAGTTGGTACCTCCAGGACAATAACAGACATTTTTTAACTCTCCAAACCTTCAATGTATGCTTTTATTCTAGAACTGTATACTCACGGGGCAGAGCAGCAGTGCTGTTTGGACAGCATCACTCTGTAAAAACAAAGAAGTCATTCTAAGCATACTCATCATCACATCATCACATCATACAGCTCTAATGTAGAGTAAAGGCTAAGCAACATAGCGTTCTCAGGGCTCGCAAAATTTCAAAATCTCTGGTAGTCCTTCGGGCAGGCACTCTTCAGTTTTTGTAGCCCAAAATAAATTTAAGTAGCCCGAATAAAAAAAGAGCAATTTTTTAATGTTTTGTTTCCTTTACAATATTATACATTAAAGTATAATATTGTAACGGAAACAAAATTAATCAGAAAATTGTTAAATACAAATCACAACTGTATAAACATTACAATCATCAACTCAAATACTTGGTTCTAATTGAACAGAAATTTCTATGAACTTGTAAGAACTGTGTAGAACATGAATCAGTCTGTGTCAGATCCTGAATCTGAAATTTCCACTGAAGTCACAGGTAAGGGTAAGTGGAACCAAGATCGAGGCATTTGCTTTTTGAAGTTTGCAAAACTGCTAAATTGGCCAATGGAGTTCACTCTTTGCAACATAGTAACGCTTTTGAAAGATTTTTCAGGACTTTGCTTGTTTATTTTTAGTATGTTTTTTGCAATTGCTGTTTGTTCTGGGAAAGATACTGCAGACTGGGCAATAATGCTATTCTTGCATTTCTCATGGGTTCTGATGGGGTCTTTCTTAAAATTACTGGTCCCAGTTACAAAGCGCTTGTCGACTCAAATGAAATGAAACTCATGACACACCCGGCAGAACATCATGTTATTTAGCTCGTCATATTCCAGCCACAGAAATTCTTTTGTCCATGAAACCAAAAAAGCTGAGCTTTCTTTTTGCCTCATAGTCTGATTTGTCATAACTTTTCCGTTTGTGGTCGGCTTTTATTTGGCTGCCCCTTCTTCACCCTGACCTGTCTTATTTGGCTCAGCAGAACTAAAATACCGGCGTAAATCCTGCTGCTTTTACACAGTACTTACATAACGGTCAGCGATTCTCTGCGCAATCAACCTCTCACGTGTTTAAGCTTGCTGTGGAGATTTCACTTGTCACGTTTGAATAGTAAGCTAATGAGTGATAAGACGATGTCAGAGGAATTGGTGCGCAATTAATCGTCACTCACCAATCAGTGCTGCCGCTCTCTACACACCGTTCGCGCGATCGCAAAGTGAACGGATCGCAAAAAACAAGCGCAAATTCAAACGCGATTTCGATATGTCACATATTGACAGTGGCTCATCGATGCCAATAACATAATTACTCAGCTACATTTGCGAAAGAAAATGCAAAAGCATTGACACATATTTTCCCTTCCTATGATAGCCCGACGGGCAGGGCTAAGATAGATTTTGGTAGCCCGACTGGAAAAATCGCTAGCCCCGGGACGTCGGGCTAGCGATTTTGCGAGCCCTGGTTCTTCTGCATAGCATTGTTCTGTGGAACAGCAGCTGTCCATTAAACATTGCTTTGAAATCATTAAGGAAATAACGTATACAGATATCTTCAAACAAGTCATTGTAACAGCACATTTGACTGTGACCTCCCTCTTACTTTCAGGGGTCCACCATTGCCTCCCCGCCCATAAACAAACAGTTCTGGCCTTCTGCCAGTGTGAATAAATGCACCCTGAGGAGGGTGCATTTATTAAATTTTGCCCAACTTTACCTTGTCCACAACCTTTGTTCAGTGACTCCAGATGGTCTCAAACACACTGTACACCCCAAGCTGCAGTGGTCAAACAAATGAACTGCATCCTGTTTTATCAGCTCAAAAATGACATGACATGAGTCAGTCCCTAAGCTGATACCTGAGCTTTCCCTTTCGGGTCTGGGAATCAGGCTTGGAGGGCCTGCCATTTATTATTTCATATCATACGGGATGTTACTTCCTGAAACGGCAGCTCTTCTGACTTCGCCCTCCGACCCGGCGCGTTTTGTGCTCTTCTTTATCCTGCGGCAAGGTTAAAAAACTGTCTAAGCATACTTTAACAAGCTGTTAGAAGACTTAAGAAACTTTTTTTGCACTGCCCTGTCCATTGCATCTTACATTTTTACTTTGTTGTGATTTTGTATTTTATTTTAGAGCAGGAAGCTCAAAAAGCCCCTGGGCCTTAACAAGTTTTCACTGGCAGCCATATGGCACTGTATCCTTGGATAAAGTAGGCCCGTGCTTCCAGTAATGTCAAGAAGCCAAAAGTGACCGAACAGAAAGTGAAATAGGTCCACTTTCTGTTGCAACAAAGCAATAATCCTAACATACACACAGTAATGTATAACAAAGGGGTGCATTCAGTAAATAGACAGGCCCCAAATGCATACCATACCATCTTTATTTAACATAAAACCAGAGTTCACAAAGTGCTGTACATGCTAATAGCATAAGTAAAAAATATCGAGATATGAATTTTGGGTCATATCGCCCAGCCCTAATTGGAATACTTCTAAAATACAGTGTTCTTCTAAAAAGGACATTAATTGCTTGTAAACTACCTTTCAAGAATCTTTGAGATAACAGGCAGTTTGGAAATAGGCTGTAATTTGCAATATATCAGGATCAAGAGCAGGTTTCTTGAGTAGAGGCTGAATCACTGCATGTTTATGATTGACAGGTACAACACCAGAGGACAGACAACTATTTACAATGGATTGTACAACTGATGCTATAGTGAGAAAAACCTCTTTGAAAATAATCGAGGAGGGAGAGCATCATAAGGGAACCTGAGGGCTTCAGGTGAGCAACCAACTGCTGCAGGCAGAGCAAAGAAACTGGCTCAAACCTGTCAAAGACAGCAGAGCTAGGGACAGGGGTAGAAGGGTCGAGAACGGACTGGGAAATCTGCGCTTTCACAGATAGCACTTTATCAATAAAGAAGTGTAGGAGTTTTCACAAATTTCCTGAGAGGACTCAACACCAACAGTCTGTGGAACATGAAGGATAATGTCAATAGTCTTAAATAAGACATGAGGCTTACGACAATTTGCCTGAATAATAGCAGCAAAATGTTTCCTCTTAGCATCTTTTACAGTCTTCTGGTAGGAATTCCAGTAATTTTGTAATATTTGGTATGACACCTGCAGTTGATCCTTCTTCCATTTACGTTCAGCTCTCCTACACTTTCTTCTGGCAGCACTGGTGTCTTCATTCTGCCAGGGTTCAGATTTGGCTTTAACTTGCCTAAGCTTAAAGGGGGCCAGCGAATCTAAAACAGTTTGGCAGACAGAGTAAAACCATGTACTCAGCTCTTCTGTATCATTACATATGGAATCAGGAAGGCTGCAATTCTGATTAAAAACAATAGAGAACTGACCTGCAGAGGAAGGATTAAAAATACGACAGCACCGAGCAACAACAGGAGGAAGATTAACTTTGGTACAAGGAAGGGAAACCTCAAACAAGACAGGCTTATGATCCGACCATAGCTCTAAGTTAGAGACAGGTAAACTGAGTTAAAACAAGATCCAACGTGTGCCCATATTTTTGTGTAGGCACAGACACAGGTTGCACAAGATCAAAAGAGTCAATAAGATTTAAAAAGTCCTTTGCCATTGGCTGGTCAGGGCAGCACACGTGAGTATTGAAGTCCCCAATAATAAGGACATGATCGTATTTTGGCATAATTTCAGCCAACAGATCAGAAAAGTCATTTAAGAAGTCCTTATTGTATTTGAGTCTGTAAACCACAGCACAGAGCACTGTGTGAGAGCGACCCAGCTCAAACTCAGTTCAAAGCTACTACGTAATGTTGATAAGGGCAGTGGTTTACATTTATACTGCTTCTTAAAAACAACCGCTAGTCCTCCTCCTCTGCCTGATATTCGAGGAGAGTTTAAAAAGCAGCTGTCATCAGGTAAGAGATCTGTGAAAACGCTGGACTCACCGGCCCTCAACCATGTCTCAGTTATACAGAGGAAATCCAGTCCTTGGGTCATAAATAAATCCCTTGAAATAAAAGTTTTATTACTCAGCGATCTAGTGTTCACCAAACCAAACCTGGTGGAGGTCAGCGTGTTCGTGGCTGACTGCGAGACCCGACACAGCGGCCGCAGGTTCCGTAGGTTCGCACCGCGCCGACGAAGATGAGGGAAAATCTTTCGCGGCTGGGACATCTGATCCGAGCCAACAACGGGCACCAGCCAGGCATCGATGGGCTCCAGAGAGCGCGGAGAAAAGACATGAGGCACAGATCCACGTTTGTTCCAAGGAGCCGGGGAAGAGCGCACCAAGTACGCCTTAAGTTTCACGAGCAGACCGCTACGTTTGCCCCGGCGTCTGAAACGCTTTCGCCGTGAGGCTGGGGCCAGGGTCCGACAAAGGTTAGCTGGTATCCCAGCTAGGAATGGAGGTAACGTCTTATGTCCAGTATAAGTTGTATTGGTAAGATCACTGGCAACTAGTCGGAGGTCCAACAGAGTTTGGCGATTGTACATTAAAAGAGGGTTGACTCTAGCAATAAAAAACAACACAAACAAACACAGCAGGGGAAGAGACAGACGGCGAGCCACACACACTGGCGCCATCTTGTCTATTCATCACGGAACCTTCATGAATGGACTTACCCCAGCGTGGGCTGGGGCGAGTGCTGCGAGGGCGGCTGCGGCTCCTGCTGCTGCTCCTCCTGCTCCTGCGGCTCCATGCTCTATGCTCTAGCCTCCATCCTTTGGAAGTCGAATTTAAAGGCCGCGCTGGCCCTTGTTCTTCTTCATCTATCTTTTTATGGCGGTTGGCAAATAACTTCAGGTGCATTACTGCCACCTTCTGGACTGGAGTGTGGATCAGAACAGCTTTTACGTCTATACTCTCATGTTGCTCTTAAAAACCCAAATATTGCCCTCAGCCATACTGTTTGTGGCTTTTCATTTCCTTCCCTGCTCCAATAACAGCAAAAGGAGTGAGGCACTGAATGAACTGTATCAGCATGTCAGTGAGCAGCAGATGGCCCACCTAGATGCTTCTCTCGTGCTAGCGGGGGATTTCAATCGTGCAGACCCAAAGACTGTGCTTCCCAAACTGCACAAACACAAACATTTCCCACACGGGGAAACAACATTTTGGACTATGTTTTCACCACCCAGAGAGGAGATTACAAAACATCTTGCCAAGTGGTGCAGCAACAACAACCTGTCCCTGAATGTTGAGAAGAGTAAGGAGGTCATCATAGACTTCAGGAGAACTCACACCCTGCACACACGACTAACCATCAGTAGTGCTGCTGTGGAGAGGGTAAAGCAGCACTAAGTTCCTGAGTGTGCACATCTCAGAACATCTGAGTGTGTTTGTAATTGTCTGATTCAAACAGGCTCCTGATGTCCAGATTGGACGATTGAATGGACAGCCACCTACCTCTCCTTGTCTCCTCTACATCCAACAAAGAGCAACCTGTTTGTACTTCTGAGCATTTGTGTGAAAATCCTGAGCTGTGGTCTTTTTTGTAACGTGTGAGCCATTTGTAATTAAGATATGTTGATTGAGATAAAAGCACTTATGTAAATAGTTGTTGTAAGCGTTCCTTGTAATTTCTTATTCACTGTACATATTGAGCACTGCAGCAGGCTCCGGGCTTTTACATAAAGATATTCTATTCAGTCCTGTAGACAGTTATATATTTAAATATATGATCCTCTGTGGTTACTCTGGTATGAATGACTCGGAATTACTTTATGGTAAATAACACACTATTGGCAAAAACAGTGAAAGAATTCCAGATCACAAGTTTGTAGTTCAAACCTGACCTTTGACCTTCATCAGGTTTTATTTAATTGTGTCAGAGAAAATCTCATGTGCTCTTCATGCAGCTGAGTAAATTTAGTGTCTAAAACAGAAGCTGTGCAGGTCTGAGATCAGCAGCTCTCTGAAACACCAAACTGAGGTCCTGTTAATGCTGATATACACAGTAACAGCAGTGATGAATCCTTTTGAGTCTTTGCCTTTATCAATCTTTGACTCTTTATCAATAAAACAGCTGCAGCTTTCACTGATAGCACATGTGGTACTTTAACCTTTGTACTGTTTTCATCCGTTAATTTTGCAGTGAACACGATGGATGATTTGTCTGCTTTCACTGGGTGGTGCTGAGGTCTGAATCTGAGGGCAGCTCCTGTAATCACAAAAAGAACACAATCATCACAAATCTGAATTCACTAGCTGGGCCCACGTCCTCATTTTGGGTTTGACAGCGATTTAGTAGGTAGAAGTGAATGCTTTGACATGAATTGAGGTGCGGTTTGGGGAAGGCCTTAAAGGGGGCTGGCGATGGCTCCCGGGCCTGGCAGATCCCCGTGTACTAAATAGAAGTGAAGAAGTTAAAGTATAGAGACCAAGGAGGGAGGGTGGGTGAGGCACATAAACGAGAATGATCAGCTTGCAGAACTGGGGGAACAGCCGGAAGGAGCGTGTTTGGAGGCGTGGTCCTGCTCCTGAAATTCCCATACATAATCTCCAAATAAAGCTGATCCTTCTCCGTCCTCCCACACTCGGGATTTGAAGTTCTTCTCTTACATTTTTTCATTTCTACAGTTATGAGCTGTTTATTAAAAAGGACAAAGCTAACAGATTTTCCAGTATAACGTTTACCTTTGAGTTGTTGCTGCTTCTCAAATGGAGATCTCAAAGCTCTCACTGCAAAAACCCACCTCCATAATACTAGATAAATACACTTATTTTTGGTGAAGATTTGCTTAAAACAAGTGAAATATCTGCCAGTGGGGTAAGTGTTTTTTTTCTTACTAAGATTTCTTGAAATAAGAACAATATCTAGATTTAAATAAAGCTAAAAATAAGCCTTACACACTTATTCCAGGCAACAACAATTTAAACTTAAAATAAGATTTAACCACTTATTCTAGGCAACAAATAAGATAGTTAAATCTTAAAATGAGCCTTACACACTTATTCCAGGCCAACACGTTCTCACTCCCAAAGCGTAACATTTTACGCTAGGTGATGTCAGGAAGAGGAAGATATTATTTGCTGCTATTTTTATAATCATCATTACCATTTCATTATTAAGAATGATGTTGCATTCAGATGCATTCAGATATATTGGTATCATATCAGTCTTTATTACAGGTCCAGTTATAACCACGACACAGTGGTGTTGGGTGCCATCTCCAACAGCGATGAGGCGGCCTACATGGACGAAGTGAAGAATTTGGCATCATGGTGCCAGGACAACCACCTCCAGCTGAACGTCAGCAAGACCAAGGAGCTGGTGGTGGACTTCAGAAGGAGTCAGCACAGAGACTACAAACCCATTTTCATCAATGGAGCTCCAGTGGAGAGGGTGCAGTCCTTCAAATATCTTGGTGTCCACATTCAGGTCCAGACCAAGAAGGCTAGGCAGCGCCTGTATCACCTCCGACAACTAAGGAAGTTCAGGGTCTCTCCAAAGATCCTCAGGATCTTCTATACAGGCGCTGTGGAGAGTATCCTCACACAGAACATGACAGCGTGGTTCGGGAACAGCTGTGTGAAGGACCAAAAAGCTCTCCAGAGAGTGATCCGTACAGCAGAACGCTGCTGCAGGATTGCTCTCCCCCCACTTCAGGACACCTACACCAGGAGATGCCGGACTAGAGCAACGCAGATACTGAAGGACCCGTCCCATCCTGGCAACAAACTGTTCCAACTTCTACAATCTGGTAGAAGGTTCCGCATCATCCGGGCAAGGACAGAGAGACTCAAGAAGAGCTTTTATCCTCAAGCCATCTGGGCCCTAAACCAACACCCCCCCCCCCCACACACACACACACACACACACATGCCATCTCACATCATCTATAATTGACTGAGACTCTCCTCCAGACACTCAATTCCTTTAACTTCCTTTAACTTTAAATATGTTTATATTGTCCATTCTGTAAAATAGTCAGATGTCTATTCATATTAATGTACAGAATTCACCTGCTGCTGCTTCTACTGCACATTCACCCAATGTATATACTATATATATATTTATAATGTTATCCCTCTACCCCCCCCATGTTTTTGCACATGTCGAGGATCGTGTCAGGATACATTTCACTGTGTGTTATACTTGTATAACTATGCATGTGACAAATAAAGAACCTTGAACCTTGAACCTTCAAACTGTTGAGTTGAATTTATAATCTTAAATGTTTGTATGCAGACTGCATGGTGAAAGAAAAGGCCCCACGTAGAGTAACTCCAAAATGAGACAGGAAGTTATAGGCTTTTGAAGTTGCAGGCTTTGCAAAAGTGAAACTGAAAGCCGAGTCTGAGTGTAAGCCAAGAGCAGGGTGTTTTATTATGCATTTATATTTCTGATTAAGCTTTGATTAAGCTTCAAGTAGTTGTATTAGATTGAAACATTTGTTTTATATATTTTATATATCAGTCAAGATTATTACACACATACACACACACACACACACACACACACACACATAGTTTCAGTTGTGCTGGCCTTCTGTCTAGTGGAAAGGTTACAAGGTCTAGCTGGGGAGCTGAGAGGTGAAACAAAGGGCAGCAGAAGCTGACACATACATACACACATATTAGATAGACTCCTTTGAGTAGGTAAGAGTTTAATCATGTTTTGCTATGGCTGCAAAGTGGGGGGGGGGCGTACGTGTTAGTCTGTTCCAGGAAGTACACCAGATGTCCCAGAGATAAGCGACAGTGGAGGCGAGCGTCCGAGGATGGAGACAGGAAGCACCTGGCTTCGACGCGAAGATGATGTTCTGTTTAAAACTGTGTTCAAAGTTAACTGAACGTTTGTGGTTTTGGAGTGACGTATGCTTTGTTTGAGTCTGCCTGGCAACAGGAAGACTGCCAACCCTATAAAGTCTTTGTCTGACTATTGTAAGGTAGTTCGACGCTGAAATCTGCACAGCGTTCGGACTCACACGTGTTCATTAAAATGTCGTCTAATTGCACCCGGCTGGATCTGTGGTTATTTTGGATTTCCCCTCAATATCTGAACCTTAACAGTGGCAAATCGTCAACATATTGCGTTTTCGGGCACCCAACGACATCGGAAAACTGAGGACACATGAGAACCGTTTGCACTCAATCTACACATTTTTGCTCTTTTCCTTAAAATCGCTTCGGAAAACACTTTTTCACGTCATTAAAGTGCTGGTTAAGGTTAGGAATAAGGTTATGGTTGAGCTTAGGGATAAGGTTAGGTTTAGGGCTGAAAAACAGAAGTGGAACCTGGCGCGTACCATAAGAACGTGGAAGGTCACCTTTCGCGTTCCTCAGGAACGCCGCGGGACGTGACAAAACGTCGGGATGTTACGCCTCGGGAGTGAGAACGAGCTCTCCAGGCAACCAATCATGGCAATTGAAACCTAAAATAAGCTTTAACCACTTGTTCTAAGAAAATGTTGAAGAAATTAAATCTGAAAATAGGCATAAAACACTTATTCTAAGGAACAAATCAAGGCAAATAATTTAAAAACTAGTACATTAAATCATTTTAAAGAAACACTGCAAAAATTACCCACCTTAAAATAAGTTAAAAAATAATAGATTGTAGTCTAAATCTTCTTAAATTTAGTGAAATAGTCTGCCAGTGCAGTAAGAGAATTACACTTGGTAAGAATTCTCAAAATAAGAAATATATCTAGGCTTTAGACAAGTAAGAGATATCTTAAAACAAGTCGTGAATTAGCTATTCCAAAAACTCTGTTAAGTGAAATAAAACCAAAATAAGTCCGTAAGTGCTTTTATTAAGTTTTCATTTTTGTTACTTTGAGAGAAAAGATCTTAAAACAAGACCCACTAAACAAGATAATTCTTCTTTTTAGGTGTTTAATATATTTATTATTTTCCACAATGAAATACAAAATACAAAGCATCAAATAAAAGTAAAAGAGGGGAGAAAAATATAAATAAATAAAAATAAAAACCCACCCTAACAAACAACACCCCTGTTCGCTGTCAAGTAATCAAAAGTTTAAAAGGAAAAACTTACAATCAGTGCAAAATAACACCAGCCAAGGTATACAGAACAAGAAGGAAGAAAAAATAAGCAAACAAATATAATTAAAATAGATAAATAAATAAATGTCATTCCTGAACCTGTGTAGATGGTTGGTCAAAAATATCAAAAAGGGTTTCCAGACTTTATTAAATTTATTTACAGAGCCTCTCAAAACGAACCTAATTTTCTCTAATTTAAGATGAAATAATACATCCTTAACCCAATACGAAACTGTGGGCGGGGCTGCGTCCTTCCACTTCAAAAGTATCAGACGTCTTGCTAGTAGTGTAGAGAAGGCAATAAGTCTTTGACCACCTGCTGGTAGTGCCAGACCATCGGAATTGACCCCAAATAAAAATAAAAGTGGATTGAGTGACACTCTCATCCCAAATATGCATGACAAAGCCCACAGACATCCGTCCAGAACTTTTGTATTTTGGGACAGGACCAAAACATATGGATCAAGGTCGCCTCTGCCAATTTACATCTTTCGCCCGTTGGGTCAATCTGGGGATACATTTTTGCCAATTTTGATTTGCTAAGATGAACTCTGTGCACTATTTTAAACTGCACACATGGAGGACGAGTGAATATTACTTAAAACATTGCCCCAGTCTGCTTCAGTAATACAGATTCTAAGATGCTCTTCCCAGCATCGCTTAGTTGCAGACAGAAGAAGAACCCAGGCACAAAATCAGAACAAGTATTGATGATATGGCCTTTTTCTTAGCCGGGTTAAAACACATAATATCATCCATTACATCATTAGGGGGTTTATTCAGGAACCCTGGGATGGAGCCTGAAAGAAAGTGTCGTATTTGTAGATACGTAAAAAAATGAGAGGGGGGTAAGTTGTATTTGTTAGTCAGCTGTTCAAATGAGGCGAACGTGCCGTCAATGAATAGTTCTTTTAAAGATCTCAGCCCTCGCCTCTGCCAGCCCTGAAATGTGGCATCAGACATTGAAGGGGAAAAAGCATAGTTGGAAGCTACTTGGCTCCGTAAGCAGATCTTCAGAAGATTAAAATGTTTTCTAAACTGAAAGCAAATCTGGATAGTATTATTAACTACAGGATTCTCAAATGTCAGGCTTTCACGGGCGATCGTGGCTCAAGAGTTGGGAGTTGGCCTTGTAATCGGAAGGTTGCCGGTTCGAGCCCCGGCTTGGACAGTCTCGGTCGTTGTGTCCTTGGGCAAGGGCCCGGTGGCGCCAGTGTCCGGCAGCCTCGCCTCTGTCAGTGCGCCCCAGGGTGGCTGTGGCTACAACGTAGCTTGCCATCACCAGTGTGTGAATGTGTGTGTGAATGGGTGGATGACTGGATATGTAAAGCGCTTTGGGGTCCTTAGGGAGTGTTAAAGCGCTATATAAATACAGGCCATTTACCTAGAACCAGAAGAGAGCTTCTCCATTTCTACCCAAACGGGTCCACTGCAATCGTGCTGATAGTGCAGCCAGTAGGTCAGACAGCGTAAATTGGAGGCCCAGTAATAATAACGGAAATTCGGTAGAGCCAGGCCTCCGTCTTGCTTTGACTTTTGCAGATGTGTTTTACGCAAACGTGGTTTCTTATTGTTCCAAAGGTATGATGTAATTACAAAGTCCAATTTCTTAAAAAAGCGTTTGGAATGTATATAGGGAGGCTTTGAAACAGATAAAGATATTTGGGTAATACAGACATTTTAACTACATTCACTCTCCCAGGTAACGAGAGAGGAAGCGGCGACCATTTCGACAAGTCTTGTTGCATACTGAGGTGTAACTTAGTAAAATTTTCTTTAAAGAGATCACTGAAGTTTTTCATCACAGTTATGCCTAGATAGACAAAGCTGTGTGTTGCAATCTTGAAGGGAACAGTAATGTTTGCTAAAGTGGAAAGAGGCATATTTAGAGGCAGTAATTCACTCTTGTGTAGGTTCAGTTTAAGCCCAAATGTATCAAAAAGTTCAAGAATGTAAAGAATTGTTACCTCAGCCTTGGATACAACCAGCAGGAGATCATCGGCATAGAGAGATCATTTATGCTCAGTTCCATACCGCGAAATGCCTTGAATGGCATGATTACTTCTTATAGCTATTGCCAACGGCTCAATAGCTAATACGAAAAGGAGGGGCTGAGGGGGCAGCCCCGACGGGTTCCACGATGTAAGCGAAACGGTTTAGAATAATGGTTATTAGTGAGTACCATAGCTGAAGGACAGGCATAGAGTAATTTCACCCAGGATAAAAAGCAACTTCCAAACCCAAATCTTTGTAAGGTCTCAAATAGATATTCCCATTCTACTCTATCGAAAGCCTTCTCCGCATCCATGGAGAGAAGGCATTCGGAAGCAGCTTGACTGAGGGTGTACATTATATTGAGTAGTCTACGAATACTAAAAAAGGAGTGCTTGTTTTTAATAAAACCAGTCTGATCTGAAGAGATTATGTTGGGTAAAACTTTCTCCAATCGGTTGGCCAGAGCCTTCGCTAGTATTTTATAGTCTGAATTCAGGAGTGAAATCGGCCTGTAGGATCCACATTCCAAAGGGTTTTTATCTTTTTTGGGAAGTAATGTTATACAAGCTTGATTTAGGCTATCAGGCAAAATACCTTTGGCAAGAGAGTCAGCATATAACGTAGCTAACACAGGGGCTAGCTTTCCAGCAAAGGCGGCATAAAACTCGGTCGGTAAGCCATCAGGGCCTGGTGATCGGCGAGACTGTAACGATTTTATTGCCGCTATGATCTCCTGCTGCTGCAGAGGTGCATCCAGGGTGGAAACCTCGTCTGGGGACAATGTTGGAATCTTTAGGTCTCTAAAAAAAAATCAGTGAGGAGGTTAGAATCATTGGTATTATCGGAACTATACAACTTATAATAATAATGCTGAAAAGCATCATTTATCCCCTGTTGATCTGTAACAGTTCCACCATCTCGGGTTGCGACCCCATTAATAGTTTGCCTGGCTCTTGCACATTTCACTGTCTTGCTAGAATCTCTCCCGCCTTATCTCCGTGCTCATAGGTATCACTGCGGTTCTTTAACAATAAATATTCTATAGAATGTGAGGCGAGCACATCATATTCTGCACCCAGTTTCAAACGCTCTTTATATAATTTTGGTGAGGGGTTCCGAGAATTCCTATTATCCAAGTCTGCTATTTGCTTTTCCAAATCCTTTAATTTAGAAGTAGAAGTGCGTTTCTTATTAGCTGTAAACGATATAACCTGGCCACGAAGAGAAGCCTTAAGAGCCTCCCAGACCGACGAGATGGAAACATCTGGAGTCAAATTAAATTCCAAAAAGTGGGCAATTTGATCCGAAATAAATTCTATAAAGTTTTCATCACTTAACAAAAGAGAGTTAAATCTCCACATCCGTTTAGGAGACTCCATACCGGGTATTTGCAGTGTCAATATTAAGGGCGCATGGTCAGATATTACAATAGGCTGATAGTCACATTAGAATTAGAATTAGAATTCAACTTTATTGTCATTGCACATGTCACAGGTACAGGGCAACGAAATGCAGTTTGCATCCATCCAGAAAGTGCTTTAGTCGTGATATAGATATATTACAATATATATTAGCAATAATATAGATGTGTAAGTATATTACAGAAATGGGTCTATTATGGTATGTTATAATGTACACGGTGTGAAGTATGTTATGAATATTCTATAACTATAAGTATGTACAGGCTGTAGTGAGTACAAGCTATGTACAGGCTATGAACAGGATATAAATATGAAATAAAAACTATACAGAAATCTGAGATATACAGTTATACAGAAATGTGAACTATGTAAGTTATAAACAGTTGTAGGATTGAAAAATTATCATATGTACAGAATGATATTCACACAGAACATACAGTAGTGCAGTTAGGATAATTGTGATAGTGATAAAGTGCTAGTGGTTGTGGGTGTGTGTATGTTCAGTCCATGAGTTTAACGTGGGTCAGATGTCAGGAGGCAGAGTTCAGGAGTCTGACAGCTGTGGGGAAGAAGCTGTTCCGGTACCTGGTGGTCTTAGTCCGGAGGCTCCTGTAGCGCCTCCAGAGGGCAGGAGGGTGAAGAGTCATGTGATGGTGACTGGGGTCTCTGATGATTTTCCCAGCCTTTTCAGACACCGCTTCTGTAGATGTCCTTTATGGCAGGAAGTGGTGCTCCGGCGATGCGCTGGGCAGTTTCACGACCCTCTGCAACGCCTTCCGGTCCGAGGCGGAGCAGTTCCCGTACCAGACTGTTATACAGTTGGTCAGGATGCTCTCGATGGTGCAGCGGTAGAAGTTCACAGGATGTCTGAGACAGGTGGTTCTTCCTCAGAGTCCTCAAGAAGAAGAGGCGCTGGTGAGCCTTCTTGACCAGCTTGGAGCAGTTGGTTGTCCAGGTGAGATCCTCGGAGATGTGGACTCCAGGAACTTGAAGCTGCTCACACGCTCCACAGCCGTCCCCTTAATGTGGATGGGTGGATGTGGGTCAGCATTCCTCCTGTAGTCCACGATGAGCTCCTTGGTCTTCTCGGTGTTAAGCAGCAGGTTGTTTTGTCGCACCACTCAGCCAGACGATCCACCTCCTCCTGTAGGCGGCCTCATCGTTGTCGTGATGAGGCCAATCACCGTGGTGTCATCTGCAAACTTGATGATGGTGTTAGAACCATCAGCAGGTCGCAGTCGTGGGTGACTAAACATGACTAAACAAGAGAGTTTAGTTTATTATCAGTAAAAAAATAGTCATTCTACTGTAGGTTTGATGAGCATTTGAAAAAAGGAATATTGTCTGTCTTGTGGGTGTAAAAACGCCAAATGTCTGAGATGCCGTAGGTTGAAAAAAGGACTGTAAATAAGAAGCTGACTTGTGTTGAGAAACAGTTCTTACAGACGATCCATCCCAGGGTCCAAGCACAAATTAAAGTCCCCACCCATAATAAGTAAATGGGTATTCAAACAAGGCAGGAGGCCGAGGACGCGTGAAAAAAATTGGGGTCGTCACAGTTTGGGGCATGTATATTTGCTATGTACATTAATATTAAAAACTTGATCCAGTCACTATAACATAACGTCCGTTTGAATCAGCTAGAGTCGAGGAAGGGGTAAAAGGAACCCTTTTATTTACCAATTGCTACACCTCTCCCTTCGCTGTCAAACATGAGTGGAGAGCTGCCCCACCCAACTACATTTTAAACGAGTATTATCTGACATTTTAAGATGGGTTTCTTGGATAAAGGCTATATCAGCACCATATTTTTCAAGTGAGTGAGAACCTTCTTTCTTTTAATAGGATGGTTCAGGCCTTTAACATTCCAGGTCACTAAGTCAATAGAGTAACCATTGAAAATATATCAAAACTTTTAGCTGGTTGCTCAACAAGAAACATAAAACACTTGGTTCTTAACTTGGACAGTCGAACACAGAAACCTCCCAGAAACCCCTGAACCCCAGGTGAACTAGCTGTCAGAACAAACCGACACTACCCAATCTAACTGAAAAACTTCCATAACTATCCTACCTAAACTCCTTAAGCCCGCATAGTGTAAGGTCGAATAGACCCGCCAGGTGTAACTGGTGAAGTCCACCATTCAATATGTGCAAATAACTGCACTGTAACGCCAAAAATAATAAGAAAAGAAATGAAGTCAAATGTCTGAAAATCAACATAGGAGCATGAATATGCCGTAACAGTCGTCCGAAGCAGTCCGTGATTCACGCGCCTCAAAACAGTTCAACTTCCATGGAGTCTTGCACAAACCTTTCGGCCTCAGCAGGGCTGGACTGGGACAAAAAATGGCCGGGCATTTTGACTAGAGACCGGCCCACCAGGATAGAGATTGAAATGTGACGTCATTCAGGGGTAAAACCGCAAAGGATTCTGGGAACTTGTGGCAAGAGGTACTAGCGCACGCAGGCTTTCATTGAACTCAGTTACACAGTGATAAAAAGAAACCCAAAAAATGCAAGAAGCTGTTGTATTATTAACTGCAATAGCCGGTCGCATGACAGCCACGGGAAGCCGACGGGTAAAGAGATCGTTTTTTTATCGGATTACGTCGTTGAAGAGAATTTTTAAGCCATGTTCTGAAGTAAGAGCCGACGGATGTCTGGATATACCAAATATAACCTTTCAGAACATTCAGCTAATGTTAGTCTGCTCCAAGCATTCCACAAAGGTCAGTGTTTGTAGTAGTTAATACGTCATTTTCTTAACATAATGGTGATATAGGTTACAAGCAAGTCTGGCGCTGAACAGAAATTGTCGCGCTATGCTCCTTTATTTATTGTGCATAAATAGTGAATTGTCCTGACACAATATTGCGTTTCGCTTCTGTTATTACCATGGTACATTGACAAAAACATATACTTTTATTCACAGGATAAAACAGTTGTTTTGTATCACTAATTGTCCAGTGCGATTACAACATACAATATTATTGTCACTGCTACATTTCTGTAATGCGTACCAGAAATTATTTCCACTACTAATTAATTACCGTTGAGGTCAAAGGTCCTATTAATAAACGGTTAACGAATGTGTATTCATGACGACGATTTGTGAGACTGGTAAACTTACCTTTGTTTGTACGATGGTCGTTCTACACGGTGCATTTTATGGGCAGAAATTTGTGCCATCAGAAACTGAATTTGAATAAGTTAAATTTGAATTTGAATTACTCGGATTGAATCTGAATTGTAACTTGAATGAAAGCTTTTGAAAACTGAATTTGAATTAGTTTAATTTGAAATTGAATTTATGGTTTGAAAATGAATTGATTTGCTTTGAAACTGCATTTTATCCTTTAAAAATTCAGCTCTCGAATAATTTCAGATTCACTTCTCACCATTCAGTTTCAGTTGTACAATTCAATTTCAGTTCCAAAATTCAGTTTTTTGGACTTACATCCGGTTCCGGTTCAAGCGCAGATTAATAGAACTACAGACTGATAGCGTTACTGACGGAATCTACAGCGTCTTGAGCTGAATTAAGACTTCAGAAGTCATTCGTCATGTCGAATGACCAGCGGATAAACTCTCAGGTTGGTAATAAATGTATTACATGTATAAGAACAAGCGTCATGTTAACAAATGATAGCCGTACAGTAACCTTTATGCTTATTGTAGCTGCTAGCTAAAAATGCTAATTTAGCGTAGTTTGCCCTGGATTCAGCTTTGACAAACAAATATGATCGACTGTTTCTAGTAGAATTCCAAAGTTGTCATCTTGTACCCTGTCAGAGCCCTGTATGCTTGCAGAGACCCCTACAGTAAGGAAACATGCAAAACGCTGTCCAAACCTTTGTATTTGAGCTTTATTTATGTCTTACACAGCATCCCAACTCTTTAGCTAACTTAATAACTTTAGCTAAAGTGAATAGTTAGTCTTATTCATTAGTGGAGCGTTACTGGATCACCTCTTTGAAGTAATATAATATGATATACAACTATCACTGAAACAGCAAACTTTGTAAATAAACAACACTTCTCATTCTCTAAACGTTTGGCCACAGCTGTAGATTACACTATCAGTGCTTGTTCACTCTTGACAATAATTACATTTCTAAATTCTCTTTGTGCATTTACAGGTAAACAATATCTAATATTTTATCTAAATGACTGCTTTGTCTTTGAAAAGGTGAAGAGCCTGAGGCCGGTGACAGTCCAGTTCTACTCTAAGTACATCCTTACAGTGGCTCACAGGACAAGGCGACATTCCTGTCCTGCCAGAAGAGAAGAGAAACTTCAGAGTCTTCATGAAGTTCAACCAAAACCTGTCATATTCCATATGACAGGGGTCTCAAACTCCATTCCTCGAAGGCCGGTGTCATGCAACTTTTCCATGCCCTCGAGGACTGGAGTTTGAGACCCTGCCGTATGGTGTTCATGCAGTTTTCTACCCCACAGTTATAGCATGTCTGACTGCCTGTTCAGCATATGCAAAAATATATGAGTTTAAGCATGTGATGACTAAGGCCTTCCATTATGGTGTTTGTCATCACATGTCACAGACATCTGGATGATCATTTGGAATAAACAAAAAAACTAAAAACTTGTTACTTCATCTTTTATCTTTATTATTATTTTTCTTATTTGACATTTTTCATTGTTAGGCATTGGGTTTTTTGTAGTAGTCCTTTCCAGCTTCTTTCCCTCTTCCATGTTACTGTGTCAGCTTGTCAGCATCTATTTGGGGTTGGGAGTGGAACAGGAAGTAAGGAACAGAAAGTGCCATTTAAACCAGGAGAGGTTCTTATATTTCAGAAGAAGGGATTAATTCAAAGAAATGACCTCAATGCCATATTTTATTTGGAACCCTAGAGAGCACTTTGCAAAATAACACATTATTATAATTTCACCCTCAGATGAGCCAAGCTACGACTGTCAGGGAAGGTGATGTAGGTACAGAGCATGTGAGAGTGGTTAAGTTAATGTCTCTTGTCTAGATGAAGGCACAGGAGGATCAATGGCACGGCGTAGAGATTCAGTATCTTCAGTCTTCAGTGGACACTCCATTTCTGGCACAAAACACCTGTAAAAGATGGTCGATTTAGGAGGTGACCCGACAACTTCAGCCTGTCAAACATAGCAATGGAGCAGTATGTTTAAAAAAAAAAATCTAATTAAGCATGCACTCAGTACCCTAAGAATTATTATGATAGTTAAACACAGTGATAGTTGTATATCATATTATATTACTTCAAACAGAGGTGATCCAGTAACGCTCCACTAATGAATAAGACTAACTATTCACTTTAGCTAAAGTTATTAAGTTCGCTAAAG
>NW_020328094.1:0-20600 GCF_001858045.2 Oreochromis niloticus | reverse complement strand
TGAACGGATCGCAAAAAACAAGCGCAAATTCAAAACGCGATTTCGATATGTCACATATTGACAGTGGCTCATCGATGCCAATACATAATTACTCAGCTACATTGCGAAAGAAAATGCAAAAGCATTGACACATATTTTCCCTATGACCCGACGGGCAGGGCTAAGATAGATTTGGTAGCCCGACTGGAAAAACGCTAGCCCCGGACGTCGGGCTAGCGATTTTGCGAGCCCTGGTTCTTCTGCATAGCATTGTTCTGTGGAACAGCAGCTGTCCATTAAACATGCTTTGAATATTAAGGAAATAACGTATACAGATATCTTCAAACAAGTCATTGTAACAGCACATTTGACTGTGACCTCCCTCTTACTTTCAGGGGTCCACCATTGCCTCCCCCGCCCCATAAACAAACAGTTCTGGCCTTCTGCCAGCTGTGAATAAATGCACCCTGAGGAGGGTGCATTTATTAAATTTTTGCCCAACTTTACCTTGTCCACAACCTTTGTTTCAAGTGACTCCAGCATGGTCTCAAACAACACTGTACAACCCCCCAAAGCTGCAGTGGTCAAACAAAATGACACTGCATCCTGTTTATCAGCTCAAAAATGACATGACATGAGTCAGTCCCTAAGCCTGATACCTGAGCTTTCCCTTTCGGGTCTGGGAAATCAGGCTTGGAGGGCCGCCATTTATTATTTCATATCATACGGGATGTTACTTCTCCTGAAACGGCAGCTCTTCTAAACTTCGCCCTCCGACCCCGGCGCGTTTTGTGCCTCTTCTTTATCCTGCGGGCAAAGTTCAAAAAACTGTCTAAGCATACTTTAACAAGCTGTTAGAAGACTTAAAAACTTTTTTGCACTGCCCTGTCCATTGCATCTTACATTTTTACTTTGTTGTGATTTGTATTTTATTTTAGAGCAGGAAGCTCAAAAAGCCCCTGGGGCCTTAACAAGTTTTCACTGGCAGCCATATGGCACTGTATCCTTGGATAAAGTAGGCCCGTGCTTCCAGTAATGTCAAGAAGCCAAAAAGTGACCGAACAGAAAGTGAAATAGGTCCACTTTCTGTTGCAACAAAGCAATAATCCTAACATACACACAGTAATGTATAACAAAGGGGTGCATTCAGTAAATAGACAGGCCCCAAATGCATACCATACCATCTTTATTTAACATAAAACCAGAGTTCACAAAGTGCTGTACATGCTAATAGCATAAGTAAAAAATATCGAGATATGAATTTTGGCATATCGCCCAGCCCTAATTGGAATACTTCTAAAATACAGTGTTCTTCTAAAAAGGACATTAATTGCTTGTAAACTACCTTTTCAAGAATCTTTGAGATAACAGGCAGTTTGGAAATAGGTCTGTAATTTGCAATAATATCAGGATCAAGAGCAGGTTTCTTGAGTAGAGGCTGAATCACTGCATGTTTATGATTGACAGGTACAACACCAGAGGACAGACTACTACTTACAATGGATTGTACAACTGATGCTATAGTGAGAAAAACCTCTTTGAAAAAAATCGAGGAGGGAGAGCATCATAAGGGGAACCTGAGGGCTTCAGGTGAGCAACCAACTGCTGCAGGCAGAGCAAAGAAACTGGCTCAAACCTGTCAAAGACAGCAGAGCTAGGGACAGGGGTAGAAGGGTCGAGAACGGACTGGGAAATCTGCGCTTTCACAGATAGCACTTTATCAATAAAGAAGTGTAGGAAGTTTTCACAAATTTCCTGAGAGGACTCAACACCAACAGTCTGTGGAACATGAAGGATAATGAATAATGTAGGCTTCGACAATTTGCCTGAATAATAGCAGCAAAATGTTTCCTCTTAGCATCTTTTACAGTCTTCTGGTAGAATTCCAGTAATTTGTAATATTTGGTATGACACCTGCAGTTGATCCTTCTTCCATTTACGTTCAGCTCTCCTACACTTTCTTCTGGCAGCACTGGTGTCTTCATTCTGCCAGGGTTCAGATTTGGCTTTAACTTGCCTAAGCTTAAAGGGGGCCAGCGAATCTAAAACAGTTTGGCAGACAGAGTAAAACCATGTACTCAGCTCTTCTGTATCATTACATATGGAATCAGGAAGGCTGCAATTCTGATTAAAAACAATAGAGAACTGCCTGCAGAGGAAGGATTAAAATACGACAGCACCGAGCAACAACAGGAGGAAGATTAACATTGGTACAAGGAAGGGAAACCTCAAACAAGACAGCTTATGATCCGACCATAGCTCTAAGTTAGAGACAGGTAAACTGAGTTAAAACAAGATCCAACGTGTGCCCATATTTTGTGTAGGCACAGACACAGGTTGCACAAGATCAAAAGAGTCATAGATTTAAAAAGTCCTTTGCCATTGGCTGGTCAGGGCAGCACACGTGAATATTGAAGTCCCCAATAATAAGGACATGATCGTATTTTGGCATAATTTCAGCCAACAGATCAGAAAAGTCATTTAAGAAGTCCTTATTGTATTTGAGTCTGTAAACCACAGCACAGAGCACTGTGTGAGAGCGACCCAGCTCAAACACACTCAGTTCAAAGCTACTACGTAATGTTGATAAGGGCAGTGGTTTACATTTATACTGCTTCTTAAAAACAACCGCTAGTCCTCCTCCTCTGCCTGATATTCGAGGAGAGTTAAAAGCAGCTGTCATCAGGTAAGAGATCTGTGAAAACGCTGGACTCACCGGCCTCAACCATGTCTCAGTTATACAGAGGAAATCCAGTCCTTGGGTCATAAATAAATCCCTTGAAATAAAAGTTTTATTACTCAGCGATCTAGTGTTCACCAAACCAAACCTGGTGGAGGTCAGCGTGTTCGTGGCTGACTGCGAGACCCGACACAGCGGCCGCAGGTTCTGTAGGTTCGCACCGCGCCGACGAAGATGAGGGAAAATCTTTCGCGGCTGGGACATCTGATCCGAGCCAACAACAGGCACCAGCCAGGCATCGATGGGCTCCAGAGAGCCCGGAGAAAAGACATGATAAGGCACAGATCCATGTTTGTTCCAAGGAGCCGGGGAAGAGCGCACCAAGTACGCCTTAAGTTTCACGAGCAGACCGCTACGTTTGCCCCGGCGTCTGAAACACTTCGCCGTGAGGCTGGGGCCAGGGTCCGACAAAGGTTAGCTGGTATCCCACATAGGAATGGAGGTAACGTCTTATGTCCAGTATAAGTTGTATTGGTAAGATCACTGGCAACTAGTCGGAGGTCCAACAGAGTTTGGCGATTGTACATTAAAAGAGGGTTGACTCTAGCAATAAAAAAACCAACACAAACAAACACAGCAGGGGAAGAGACAGACGGCGAGCCACACACACTGGCGCCATCTTGTCTATTCATCACGGAACCTTCATGAATGGACTTACCCCGGCTGGGGCTGGGACGACGGCAGCGGCTACGGCTGCTGCTCCTGCGGCTGCGGCTGCTCCTCCTGCTCCTGCGGCTCCATGCTCTATGCTCTATCCTCCATCCTTTGGAAGCCGAATTTAAAGGCCGCGCTGGCCCTTGTTCTTCTTCATCTATCTTTTTGTGGCGGTTGGCAAACAACTTCAGGTGCATTACTGCCACCTTCTAGACTGGAGTGTGGATCAGAACAGCTTTTACGTCTATACTCTCATGTTGCTCTTAAAAACCCAAATATTGCCCTCAGCCATACTGTTTGTGGCTTTTCATTTCCTTCCCTGCTCCAATAACAGCAAAGGAGTGAGGCACTGAATGAACTGTATCAGCATGTCGGTGAGCAGCAGATGGCCCACCTAGATGCTTCTCTCGTGCTAGCGGGGGATTTCAATCGTGCAGACCCAAAGACTGTGCTTCCCAAACTGCACAAACACAAACATTTCCCACACGGGGAAACAACATTTTGGACTATGTTTTCACCACCCAGAGAGGAGATTACAAAACATCTTGCCAAGTGGTGCAGCAACAACAACCTGTCCCTGAATGTTGAGAAGAGTAAGGAGGTCATCATAGACTTCAGGAGAACTCACACCCTGCACACACGACTAACCATCAGTAGTGCTGCTGTGGAGAGGGTAAAGCAGCACTAAGTTCCTGAGTGTGCACATCTCAGAACATCTGAGTGTGTTGTAATTTTCTGATTCAAACAGGCTGCCGATGTCCAGATTGGACGATTGAATGGACAGCCACCTACCTCTCCTTGTCTCCTCTACATCCAACAAAGAGCAACCTGTTTGTACTTCTGAGCATTTGTGTGAAAATCCTGAGCTGTGGTCTTTTTTGTAACGTGTGAGCCATTTGTAATTAAGATATGTTGATTGAGATAAGAGCACTTATGTAAATAGTTGTTGTAAGCGTTCCTTGTAATTTCTCATTCACTGTACATATTGAGCACTGCAGCAGGCTCCGGGCTTTTACATAAAGATATTCTATTCAGTCCTGTAGACAGTTATATATTTAAATATATGATCCTCTGTGGTTACTCTGGTATGAATGACTCGGAATTACTTTATTTACTTTTTAACACACTATTGGCAAAAACAGTGAAAGAATTCCAGATCACAAGTTTGTAGTTCAAACCTGACCTTTGACCTTCATCAGGTGTCAGAGAAAATCTCATGTGCTCTTCATGCAGCTGAGTAAATTTAGTGTCTAAAACAGAAGCTGTGCAGGTCTGAGATCAGCAGCTCTCTGAAACACCAAACTGAGGTCCTGTTAATGCTGATATACACAGTAACAGCAGTGATGAATCCTTTTGAGTCTTTGCCTTTATCAATCTTTGACTCTTTATCAATAAAACAGCTGCAGCTTTCACTGATAGCACATGTGGTACTTTAACCTTTGTACTGCTTTCATCCGTTAATTTTGCAGTGAACACGATGGATGATTTGTCTGCTTTCACTGGGTGGTGCTGAGGTCTGAATCTGAGGGCAGCTCCTGTAATCACAAAAAGAACACAATCATCACAAATCTGAATTCACTAGCTGGGCCCACGTCCTCATTTGGGTTTGACAGCGATTTAGTAGGTAGAAGTGAATGCTTTGACATGAATTGAGGTGCGGTTTGGGGAAGGCCTTAAAGGGGGCTGGCGATGGCTCCCGGGCCTGGCAGATCCCCGTGTACTAAATAGAAGTGAAGAAGTTAAAGTATAGAGACCAAGGAGGGAGGGTGGGTGAGGCACATAAACGAGAATGATCAGCTTGCAGAACTGGGGGAACAGCCGGAAGGAGCGTGTTTGGAGGCGTGGTCCTGCTCCTGAAATTCCCATACATAATCTCCAAATAAAGCTGATCCTTCTCCGTCCTCCCACACTCGGGATTTGAAGTTCTTCTCTTACATTTTTTCATTTCTACAGTTATGAGCTGTTTATTAAAAAGGACAAAGCTAACAGATTTTCCAGTATAACGTTTACCTTTGAGTTGTTGCTGCTTCTCAAATGGAGATCTCAAAGCTCTCACTGCAAAAACCCACCTCCATAATACTAGATAAATACACTTATTTTTGGTGAAGATTTGCTTAAAACAAGTGAAATATCTGCCAGTGGGGTAAGTGTTTTTTTCTTACTAAGATTTCTTGAAATAAGAACAATATCTAGATTTAAATAAAGCTAAAAATAAGCCTTACACACTTATTCCAGGCAACAACAATTTAAACTTAAAATAAGATTTAACCACTTATTCTAGGCAACAAATAAGATAGTTAAATCTTAAAATGAGCCTTACACACTTATTCCAGGCCAACACGTTCTCACTCCCAAAGCGTAACATTTTACGCTAGGTGATGTCAGGAAGAGGAAGATATTATTTGCTGCTATTTTTATAATCATCATTACCATTTCATTATTAAGAATGATGTTGCATTCAGATGCATTCAGATGTTCAAATATATTGGTATCATATCAGTCTTTATTACAGGTCCAGTTATAACCACGACACAGTGGTGTTGGGTGCCATCTCCAACAGCGATGAGGCGGCCTACATGGACGAAGTGAAGAATTTGGCATCATGGTGCCAGGACAACCACCTCCAGCTGAACGTCAGCAAGACCAAGGAGCTGGTGGTGGACTTCAGAAGAAGTCAGCACAGAGACTACAAACCCATTTTCATCAATGGAGCTCCAGTGGAGAGGGTGCAGTCCTTCAAATATCTTGGTGTCCACATTCAGGTCCAGACCAAGAAGGCTAGGCAGCGCCTGTATCACCTCTGACAACTAAGGAAGTTCAGGGTCTCTCCAAAGATCCTCAGGATCTTCTATACAGGCGCTGTGGAGAGTATCCTCACACAGAACATGACAGCGTGGTTCGGGAACAGCTG
Source organism: Oreochromis niloticus (assembly GCF_001858045.2). Lineage (NCBI taxonomy): Eukaryota > Metazoa > Chordata > Actinopteri > Cichliformes > Cichlidae > Oreochromis > Oreochromis niloticus. Next base: position 14,316 of record NW_020328094.1, on the reverse strand, counting down.
TGTGAAGGACCAAAAAGCTCTCCAGAGAGTGATCCGTACAGCAGAACGCTGCTGCAGGATTGCTCTCCCCCACTTCAGGACACCTACACCAGGAGATGCCGGACTAGAGCAACGCAGATACTGAAGGACCCGTCCCATCCTGGCAACAAACTGTTCCAACTTCTACAATCTGGTAGAAGGTTCCGCATCATCCGGGCAAGGACAGAGAGACTCAAGAAGAGCTTTTATCCTCAAGCCATCCGGGCTTAACTTCCTTTAACTTTAAATATGTTTATATTGTCCATTCTGTAAAATAGTCAGATGTCTATTCATATTAATGTACAGAATTCACCTGCTGCTGCTTCTACTGCGCATTCACCCAATGTATATACTATATATATATTTATAATGTTATCCCTCTACCCCCCCCCCCCATGTTTTTGCACATGTCGAGGATCGTGTCAGGATACATTTCACTGTGTGTTATACTTGTATAACTATGCATGTGACAAATAAAGAACCTTGAACCTTGAACCTTCAAACTGTTGAGTTGAATTTATAATCTTAAATGTTTGTATGCAGACTGCATGGTGAAAGAAAAGGCCCCACGTAGAGTAACTCCAAAATGAGACAGGAAGTTATAGGCTTTTGAAGTTGCAGGCTTTGCAAAAGTGAAACTGAAAGCCGAGTCTGAGTGTAAGCCAAGAGCAGGGTGTTTTATTATGCATTTATATTTCTGATTAAGCTTTGATTAAGCTTCAAGTAGTTGTATTAGATTGAAACATTTGTTTTATATATTTTATATATCAGTCAAGATTATTACACACATACACACACACACACACACACACACACACACACACACACACACACAGTTTCAGTTGTGCTGGCCTTCTGTCTAGTGGAAAGGTTACAAGGTCTAGCTGGGGAGCTGAGAGGTGAAACAAAGGGCAGCAGAAGCTGACACATACATACACACATATTAGATAGACTCCTTTGAGTAGGTAAGAGTTTAATCATGTTTTGCTATGGCTGCAAAGTGGGGGGGGTGTACGTGTTAGTCTGTTCCAGGAAGTACACCAGATGTCCCAGAGATAAGCGACAGTGGAGGCGAGCGTCCGAGGATGGAGACAGGAAGCACCTGGCTTCGACGCGAAGATGATGTTCTGTTTAAAACTGTGTTCAAAGTTAACTGAACGTTTGTGGTTTTGGAGTGACGTATGCTTTGTTTGAGTCTGCCTGGCAACAGGAAGACTGCCAACCCTATAAAGTCTTTGTCTGACTATTGTAAGGTAGTTCGACGCTGAAATCTGCACAGCGTTCGGACTCACACATGTGTTCATTAAAATGTCGTCTAATTGCACCCGGCTGGATCTGTGGTTATTTTGGATTTCCCCTCAATATCTGAACCTTAACAGTGACAAATCGTCAACATATTGCGTTTTCGGGCACCCAACGACATCGGAAAACTGAGGACACATGAGAACCGTTTGCACTCAATCTACACATTTTTGCTCTTTTCCTTAAAATCGCTTCGGAAAACACTTTTTCACGTCATTAAAGTGCTGGTTAAGGTTAGGAATAAGGTTATGGTTGAGCTTAGGGATAAGGTTAGGTTTAGGGCTGAAAAACAGAAGTGGAACCTGGCGCGTACCATAAGAACGTGGAAGGTCACCTTTCGCGTTCCTCAGGAACGCCGCGGGACGTGACAAAACGTCGGGATGTTACGCCTCGGGAGTGAGAACGAGCTCTCCAGGCAACCAATCATGGCAATTGAAACCTAAAATAAGCTTTAACCACTTGTTCTAAGAAAATGTTGAAGAAATTAAATCTGAAAATAGGCATAAAACACTTATTCTAAGGAACAAATCAAGGCAAATAATTTAAAAACTAGTACATTAAATCATTTTAAAGAAACACTGCAAAAATTACCCATCTTAAAATAAGTTAAAAAATAATAGATTGTAGTCTAAATCTTCTTAAATTTAGTGAAATAGTCTGCCAGTGCAGTAAGAGAATTACACTTGGTAAGAATTCTCAAAATAAGAAAATATATCTAGGCTTTAGACAAGTAAGAGATATCTTAAAACAAGTCGTGAATTAGCTATTCCAAAAACTCTGTTAAGTGAAATAAAACCAAAATAAGTCCGTAAGTGCTTTTATTAAGTTTTCATTTTTTGTTACTTTGAGAGAAAAGATCTTAAAACAAGACCCACTAAACAAGATAATTCTTCTTTTTAGGTGTTTAATATATTTATTATTTTCCACAATGAAATACAAAAATACAAAGCATCAAATAAAAGTAAAAGAGGGGAGAAAAAATAAATAAATAAAAATAAAAACCCACCCTAACAAACAACACCCCTGTTCGCTGTCAAGTAATCAAAAGTTTAAAAGGAAAAACTTACAATCAGTGCAAAATAACACCAGCCAAGGTATACAGAACAAGAAGGAAGAAAAAATAAGCAAACAAATATAATTAAAAATAGATAAATAAATAAATGTCATTCCTGAACCTGTGTAGATGGTTGGTCAAAAAATATCAAAAAGGGTTTCCAGACTTTATTAAATTTATTTACAGAGCCTCTCAAAACGAACCTAATTTTCTCTAATTTAAGATGAAATAATACATCCTTAACCCAATACGAAACTGTGGGCGGGGCTGCGTCCTTCCACTTCAAAAGTATCAGACGTCTTGCTAGTAGTGTAGAGAAGGCAATAAGTCTTTGACCACCTGCTGGTAGTGCCAGACCATCGGAATTGACCCCAAATAAAAATAAAAGTGGATTGAGTGACACTCTCATCCCAAATATGCATGACAAAGCCCCACAGACATCCGTCCAGAACTTTTGTATTTTGGGACAGGACCAAAACATATGGATCAAGGTCGCCTCTGCCAATTTACATCTTTCGCCCGTTGGGTCAATCTGGGGATACATTTTTGCCAATTTTGATTTGCTAAGATGAACTCTGTGCACTATTTTAAACTGCACACATGGAGGACGAGTGAATATTACTTAAAACATTGCCCCAGTCTGCTTCAGTAATACAGATTCTAAGATGCTCTTCCCAGCATCGCTTAGTTGCAGACAGAAGAAGAACCCAGGCACAAAATCAGAACAAGTATTGATGATATGGCCTTTTTCTTAGCCGGGTTAAAACACATAATATCATCCATTACATCATTAGGGGGTTTATTCAGGAACCTGGGATGGAGCCTGAAAGAAAGTGTCGTATTTGTAGATACGTAAAAAAATGAGAGGGGGGTAAGTTGTATTTGTTAGTCAGCTGTTCAAATGAGGCGAACGTGCCGTCAATGAATAGTTCTTTTAAAGATCTCAGCCCTCGCCTCTGCCAGCCCTGAAATGTGGCATCAGACATTGAAGGGGAAAAAGCATAGTTGGAAGCTACTTGGCTCCGTAAGCAGATCTTCAGAAGATTAAAATGTTTTCTAAACTGAAAGCAAATCTGGATAGTATTATTAACTACAGGATTCTCAAATGTCAGGCTTTCACGGGCGATCGTGGCTCAAGAGTTGGGAGTTGGCCTTGTAATCGGAAGGTTGCCGGTTCGAGCCCCGGCTTGGACAGTCTCGGTCGTTGTGTCCTTGGGCAAGGGCCCGGTGGCGCCAGTGTCCGGCAGCCTCGCCTCTGTCAGTGCGCCCCAGGGTGGCTGTGGCTACAACGTAGCTTGCCATCACCAGTGTGTGAATGTGTGTGTGAATGGGTGGATGACTGGATATGTAAAGCGCTTTGGGGTCCTTAGGGAGTGTTAAAGCGCTATATAAATACAGGCCATTTACCTAGAACCAGAAGAGAGCTTCTCCATTTCTACCCAAACGGGTCCACTGCAATCGTGCTGATAGTGCAGCCAGTAGGTCAGACAGCGTAAATTGGAGGCCCAGTAATAATAACGGAAATTCGGTAGAGCCAGGCCTCCGTCTTGCTTTGACTTTTGCAGATGTGTTTACGCAAACGTGGTTTCTTATTGTTCCAAAGGTATGATGTAATTACAAAGTCCAATTTCTTAAAAAAAGCGTTTGGAATGTATATAGGGAGGCTTGAAACAGATAAAGATATTTGGGTAATACAGACATTTTAACTACATTCACTCTCCCAGGTAACGAGAGAGGAAGCGGCGACCATTTCGACAAGTCTTGTTGCATACTGAGGTGTAACTTAGTAAAATTTCTTTAAAGAGATCACTGAAGTTTTCATCACAGTTATGCCTAGATAGACAAAGCTGTGTGTTGCAATCTTGAAGGAACAGTAATGTTTGCTAAAGTGGAAAGAGGCATATTTAGAGGCAGTAATTCACTCTTGTGTAGGTTCAGTTTAAGCCCAAATGTATCAAAAGTTCAAGAATGTAAAGAATTGTTACCTCAGCCTTGGATACAACCAGCAGGAGATCATCGGCATAGAGAGATCATTTATGCTCAGTTCCATACCGCGAAATGCCTTGAATGGCATGATTACTTCTTATAGCTATTGCCAACGGCTCAATAGCTAATACGAAAAGGAGGGGGCTGAGGGGGCAGCCCCGACGGGTTCCACGATGTAAGCGAAACGGTTTAGAATAATGGTTATTAGTGAGTACCATAGCTGAAGGACAGGCATAGAGTAATTTCACCCAGGATAAAAAGCAACTTCCAAACCCAAATCTTTGTAAGGTCTCAAATAGATATTCCCATTCTACTCTATCGAAAGCCTTCTCCGCATCCATGGAGAGAAGGCATTCGGAAGCAGCTTGACTGAGGGTGTACATTATATTGAGTAGTCTACGAATACTAAAAAAGGAGTGCTTGTTTTTAATAAAACCAGTCTGATCTGAAGAGATTATGTTGGGTAAAACTTTCTCCAATCGGTTGGCCAGAGCCTTCGCTAGTATTTTATAGTCTGAATTCAGGAGTGAAATCGGCCTGTAGGATCCACATTCCAAAGGGTTTTTATCTTTTTTGGGAAGTAATGTTATACAAGCTTGATTTAGGCTATCAGGCAAAATACCTTTGGCAAGAGAGTCAGCATATAACGTAGCTAACACAGGGGCTAGCTTCCAGCAAAGGCGGCATAAAACTCGGTCGGTAAGCCATCAGGGCCTGGTGATCGGCGAGACTGTAACGATTTTATTGCCGCTATGATCTCCTGCTGCTGCAGAGGTGCATCCAGGGTGGAAACCTCGTCTGGGGACAATGTTGGAATCTTTAGGTCTCTAAAAAAAAATCAGTGAGGAGGTTAGAATCATTGGTATTATCGGAACTATACAACTTATAATAATGCTGAAAAGCATCATTTATCCCCTGTTGATCTGTAACAGTTCCACCATCTCGGGTTGCGACCCCATTAATAGTTTGCCTGGCTCTTGCACATTTCACTGTCTTGCTAGAATCTCTCCCGCCTTATCTCCGTGCTCATAGGTATCACTGCGGTTCTTTAACAATAAATATTCTATAGAATGTGAGGCGAGCACATCATATTCTGCACCCAGTTTCAAACGCTCTTTATATAATTTTGGTGAGGGGTTCCGAGAATTCCTATTATCCAAGTCTGCTATTTGCTTTTCCAAATCCTTTAATTTAGAAGTAGAAGTGCGTTTCTTATTAGCTGTAAACGATATAACCTGGCCACGAAGAGAAGCCTTAAGAGCCTCCCAGACCGACGAGATGGAAACATCTGGAGTCAAATTAAATTCCAAAAAGTGGGCAATTTGATCCGAAATAAATTCTATAAAGTTTTCATCACTTAACAAAAGAGAGTTAAATCTCCACATCCGTTTAGGAGACTCATACCGGGTATTTGCAGTGTCAATATTAAGGGCGCATGGTCAGATATTACAATAGGCTGATAGTCACATTAGAATTAGAATTAGAATTCAACTTTATTGTCATTGCACATGTCACAGGTACAGGGCAACGAAATGCAGTTTGCATCCATCCAGAAAGTGCTTTAGTCGTGATATAGATATATTACAATATATATTAGCAATAATATAGATGTGTAAGTATATTACAGAAATGGGTCTATTATGGTATGTTATAATGTACACGGTGTGAAGTATGTTATGAATATTCTATAACTATAAGTATGTACAGGCTGTAGTGAGTACAAGCTATGTACAGGCTATGAACAGGATATAAATATGAAATAAAAACTATACAGAAATCTGAGATATACAGTTATACAGAAATGTGAACTATGTAAGTTATAAACAGTTGTAGGATTGAAAATTATCATATGTACAGAATGATATTCACACAGAACTATACAGTAGTGCAGTTAGGATAATTGTGATAGTGATAAAGTGCTAGTGGTTGTGGGTGTGTGTATGTTCAGTCCATGAGTTTAACGTGGGTCAGATGTCAGGAGGCAGAGTTCAGGAGTCTGACAGCTGTGGGGAAGAAGCTGTTCCGGTACCTGGTGGTCTTAGTCCGGAGGCTCCTGTAGCGCCTCCCAGAGGGCAGGAGGGTGAAGAGTCCATGTGATGGGTGACTGGGGTCTCTGATGATTTTCCCAGCCCTTTTCAGACACCGCTTCCTGTAGATGTCCTTTATGGCAGGAAGTGGTGCTCCGGCGATGCGCTGGGCAGTTTTCACGACCCTCTGCAACGCCTTCCGGTCCGAGGCGGAGCAGTTCCCGTACCAGACTGTTATACAGTTGGTCAGGATGCTCTCGATGGTGCAGCGGTAGAAGTTCACCAGGATGTCTGAGGACAGGTGGTTCTTCCTCAGAGTCCTCAAGAAGAAGAGGCGCTGGTGAGCCTTCTTGACCAGCTTGGAGCAGTTGGTTGTCCAGGTGAGATCCTCGGAGATGTGGACTCCCAGGAACTTGAAGCTGCTCACACGCTCCACAGCCGTCCCCTTAATGTGGATGGGTGGATGTGGGTCAGCATTCCTCCTGTAGTCCACGATGAGCTCCTTGGTCTTCTCGGTGTTAAGCAGCAGGTTGTTTGTGTCGCACCACTCAGCCAGACGATCCACCTCCTCCCTGTAGGCGGCCTCATCGTTGTCGCTGATGAGGCCAATCACCGTGGTGTCATCTGCAAACTTGATGATGGTGTTAGAACCATCAGCAGGTCTGCAGTCGTGGGTGACTAAACATGACTAAACAAGAGAGTTTAGTTTATTATCAGTAAAAAAATAGTCAATTCTACTGTAGGTTTGATGAGCATTTGAAAAAAGGAATATTGTCTGTCTTGTGGGTGTAAAAAACGCCAAATGTCTGAGATGCCGTAGGTTGAAAAAAAGGACTGTAAATAAGAAGCTGACTTTGTTGTTGAGAAACCAGTTCTTACAGACGATCCATCCCAGGGTCCAAGCACAAATTAAAGTCCCCACCCATAATAAGTAAATGGGTATTCAAACAAGGCAGGAGGCCGAGGACGCGTGAAAAAAAATTGGGGTCGTCACAGTTTGGGGCATGTATATTTGCTAATGTAACATTAATATTAAAAACTTGATCCAGTCACTATAACATAACGTCCGTTTGAATCAGCTAGAGTCGAGGAAGGGGTAAAAGGAACCCTTTTATTTACCAATATTGCTACACCTCTTCCCTTCGCTGTCAAACATGAGTGGAAGAGCTGCCCCACCCAACTACATTTTAAACGAGTATTATCTGACATTTTAAGATGGGTTTCTTGGATAAAGGCTATATCAGCACCCATATTTTTCAAGTGAGTGAGAACCTTCTTTCTTTTAATAGGATGGTTCAGGCCTTTAACATTCCAGGTCACTAAGTCAATAGAGGTAACCATTGAAAATATATCAAAACTTTTAGCTGGTTGCTCAAACAAGAAACATAAAACACTTGGTTCTTAACTTGGACAGTCGAACACAGAAACCCTCCAGAAACCCCTGAACCCCCAGGTGACACTAGCTGTCAGAACAAACCGCACACCTACCCAATCTAACTGAAAAACTTCCATAACTATCCTACCTAAAGCTCCTTAAGCCCGCATAGTGTAAAGGTCGGAATAAGACCCGCCAGGTGTACACTGGTGAAGTCCACCATTCAAAATATGTGCAAATAACTGCACTGTAACGCCAAAAAATAATAAAGAAAAAGAAATGAAGTCAAATGTCTGAAAATCAACATAGGAAGCATGAATATGCGTAACAGTCGTCCGAAGCAGTCCCGTGATTCACGCGCCTCAAAACAGTTCAACCTTCCATGGAGTCTTGCACAAACCTTTCGGCCTCAGCAGGGCTGGACTGGGACAAAAAATCGGCCCGGGCATTTTGACTAGAGACCGGCCCACCAGGATAGAGATTGAAAATGTGACGTCATTCAGGGGTAAAACCGCAAAGGATTCTGGGAACTTGTGGCAAGAGGTACTAGCGCACGCAGGCTTTCAATTGAACTCAGTTACACAGTGATAAAAAGAAACCCAAAAAATGGCAAGAAGCTGTTGTATTATTAACTGCAATAGCCGGTCGCATGACAGCCACGGGAAGCCGACGGGTAAAGAGATCGTTTTTTTTATCGGATTACGTCGTTGAAGAGAAATTTTTTAAGCCATGTTTCTGAAGTAAGAGCCGACGGATGGTCTGGATATACCAAATATAACCTCTCAGAACACTCCAGCTCACATGTTAGTCTGCTCCAAGCATTCCCACAAAGGTCAGTGTTTTGTAGTAGTTAATACGTCATTTTTCTTAACATAATTGGTGATATAGGTTACAAGCAAGTCTGGCGCTGAACAGAAATTGTCGCGCTATGCTCCTTTATTTATTGTGCATAAATAGTGAATTGTCCTGACACAATATTGCGTTTCGCTTCTGTTATTACCATGGTACATTGACAAAAACATATACTTTTATTCACAGGATAAAACAGTTGTTTTGTATCACTAATTGTCCAGTGCGATTACAACATACAATATTATTGTCACTGCTACATTTCTGTAATGCGTACCAGAAATTATTTCCACTACTAATTAATTACCGTTGAGGTCAAAGGTCCTATTAATAAACGGTTAACGAATGTGTATTCATGACGACGATTTGTGAGACTGGTAAACTTACCTTTGTTTGTACGATGGTCGTTCTACACGGTGCATTTTATGGGCAGAAATTTGTGCCATCAGAAACTGAATTTGAATAAGTTAAATTTGAATTTGAATTACTCGGATTGAATCTGAATTGTAACTTGAATGAAAGCTTTTGAAAACTGAATTTGAATTAGTTTAATTTGAAATTGAATTTATGGTTTGAAAATGAATTGATTTGCTTTGAAACTGCATTTTATCCTTTAAAAATTCAGCTCTCGAATAATTTCAGATTCACTTCTCACCATTCAGTTTCAGTTGTACAATTCAATTTCAGTTCCAAAATTCAGTTTTTTGGGACTTACATCCGGTTCCGGTTCAAGCGCAGATTAATAGAACTACAGACTGATAGCGTTACTGACGGGAATCTACAGCGTCTTGAGCTGAATTAAGACTTCAGAAGTCATTCGTCATGTCGAATGACCAGCGGATAAACTCTCAGGTTGTAATAAATGTATTACATGTATAAGAACAGGCGTCATGTTAACAAATGATAGCCGTACAGTAACCTTTATGCTTATTGTAGCTGCTAGCTAAAAATGCTAATTTAGCGTAGTTTGCCCTGGATTCAGCTTTGACAAACAAATATGATCGACTGTTTCTAGTAGAATTCCAAAGTTGTCATCTTGTACCCTGTCAGAGCCCTGTATGCTTGCAGAGACCCCTACAGTAAGGAAACATGCAAAACGCTGTCCAAACCTTTGTATTTGAGCTTTATTTATGTCTTACACAGCATCCCAACTCTTTAGCTAACTTAATAACTTTAGCTAAAGTGAATAGTTAGTCTTATTCATTAGTGGAGCGTTACTGGATCACCTCTTTGAAGTAATATAATATGATATACAACTATCACTGAAACAGCAAACTTTGTAAATAAACAACACTTCTCATTCTCTAAACGTTTGGCCACAGCTGTAGATTACACTATCAGTGCTTGTTCACTCTTGACAATAATTACATTTCTAAATTCTCTTTGTGCATTTACAGGTAAACAATATCTAATTTTATCTAAATGACTGCTTTGTCTTTGAAAAGGTGAAGAGCCTGAGGCCGGTGACAGTCCAGTTCTACTCTAAGTACATCCTTACAGTGGCTCACAGGACAAGGCTACATTCCTGTCCTGCCAGAAGAGAAGAGAAACTTCAGAGTCTTCATGAAGTTCAACCAAAACCTGTCATATTCCATATGACAGGGGTCTCAAACTCCATTCCTCGAAGGCCGGTGTCATGCAACTTTTCCATGCCCTCGAGGACTGGAGTTTGAGACCCCTGCCGTATGGTGTTCATGCAGTTTTCTACCCCACAGTTATAGCATGTCTGACTGCCTGTTCAGCATATGCAAAAATATATGAGTTTAAGCATGTGATGACTAAGGCCTTCCATTATGGTGTTTGTCATCACATGTCACAGACATCTGGATGATCATTTGGAATAAACAAAAAAACTAAAAACTTGTTACTTCATCTTTTATCTTTATTATTATTTTTCTTATTTGACATTTTTCATTGTTAGGCATTGGGTTTATTTGTAGTAGTCCTTTCCAGCTTCTTTCCCTCTTCCATGTTACTGGTGTCAGCTTGTCAGCATCTATTTGGGGTTGGGAGTGGAACAGGAAGTAAGGAACAGAAAGTGCCATTTAAACCAGGAGAGGTTCTTATATTTCAGAAGAAGGGATTAATTCAAAAGAAATGACCTCAATGCCATATTTTATTTGGGAACCCTAGAGAGCACTTTGCAAAATAACACATTATTATAATTTCACCCTCAGATGAGCCAAGCTACGACTGTCAGGGAAGGTGATGTAGGTACAGAGCATGTGAGAGTGGTTAAGTTAATGTCTCTTGTCTAGATGAAGGCACAGGAGGGATCAATGGCACGGCGTAGAGATTCAGTATCTTCAGTCTTCAGTGGACACTCCATTTCTGGCACAAAACACCTGTAAAAGATGGTCGATTTAGGAGGTGACCCGACAACTTCAGCCTGTCAAACATAGCAATGGAGCAGTATGTTTAAAAAAAAAAATCTAATTAAGCATGCACTCAGTACCTAAATTATTATGATAGTTAAACACAGTGATAGTTGTATATCATATTATATTACTTCAAACAGAGGTGATCCAGTAACGCTCCCTAATGAATAAGACTAACTATTCACTTTAGCTAAAGTTATTAAGTTAGCTAAAGAGTTGGGATGCTGTGTAAGACATAAATAAAGCTCAAATACAAAGGTTTGGACAGCGTTTTGCATGTTTCCTACTGTAGGGGTCTCTGCAAGCAGACAGGGCTCTGACAGGGTACAGATGACAACTTTGGAATTCTACTAGAAACAGTCGATCATATTTGTTGTCAAAGCTGAATCAGGGCAAACTACGGCTAAATTAGCGTTTTTTAGCTAACAGCTACAATAAGCATAAAGGTTACTGTACGGCTATCATTTGTTAACATGACGCTTGTTCTTAACATGTATACATTATTACCAACCTGAGAGTTTATCCGCTGGTCATTCGACATGACGAATGACTTCTGAAGTCTTAATTCAGCTCAAGACGCTGTAGATTCCGTGTAACGCTATCAGTCTGTAGTTCTATTAATCTGCGCTTGAACCGGAACCGGATGTAAGTCCAAAAACTGAATTTTGGAACTGAAATTGAATTGTACAACTGAAACTGAATGGTGAGAAGTGAATCTGAAATTATTCGAGAGCTGAATTTTTAAAGGATAAATGCAGTTTCAAAGCAAATCAATTCATTTTCAAACCATAAATTCAATTTCAAATTAAACTAATTCAAATTCAGTTTTCAAAAGCTTTCATTCAAGTTACAATTCAGATTCAATCCGAGTAATTCAAATTCAATTTAACTTATTCAAATTCAGTTTCTGATGGCACAGATTTCTGCCCATAGCATTTCAAGGTCCTGTACCCATCCGTCGGTAAACTGTACCTGGGCTTGTTGCAGTGACCTGAAGTTACTAAAAACTTCATGAGTGTATGCACTCACTCCAAGAACCGTATAATTATAAATCTGAGCGTGGTGAAAGTTGGCAGCACGCTGACGTCTTTTGTCCACTCTGTGTGCTCGTAAGGGTCTGACCCTTTCACTCCTTTCATTTTTCCTCGTATCTTTTCTTTGCCTTTTCGTCGAGTCTGTCTTTGTACGGACCGGCATTATTCACCTTAGTTTTGTACATTCCTTTTTTGTGCGGCAAAGAAAAATCAAGAAGGTATTGGAACCGGAGAATGAACGTTTTGCGGTGCTGCAAATGCTTGCATTTGATGCGGTACTTGTTTTGCACGAGTTTCCGGAATGCAATGCGCGAAAGTCACGTGATCTGTCAATCGCTATAGGAAAAACCATAAAGCCTTTGCATGAAAACAACTGCTTTGATGTACACTGCCTTGTTGGTATATATGTATCAATCTAATAAACTTAAACCTACACCATCCTCCTATTCTGGATTTTAAACAGTACATAGCAGAAACAAAAAGACTGCTTGGTCGAGTTAACCTGAACTGTCTACAAGACATGGCAGAAACCTTAAATTAAGACCAAGAACACTAGAGGTGAGACATGATCATTAATTAATATTAAAATTAATAAATGGCAGATTTAGTGATATTTTCATAAACACCTCCTTTCCTTTTTTTCTCCATTTTCTTTAGTTCGTCTATAAGATTGCTAAACAAGGGGAGGGTGCATCCGGCCTCCTTGGCTGTAATTGGTCCAGCCCAGAGTCGATCATGACCAATTGGCCAATCCAACACTCTGGGTTGGAAAAAAAAATCCATCGGCCCATAAAAACAAAAAATCAGCGGCCCACCGGGCAAATGCCCGGTATGCCGATGCCAGTCCAGCTATGGGCCTCAGCCACAGAGCAAATGTGAGGCGTATACCATCTGTTTAACAATGCGTAGTCGCGCCGGTATAGCAGTGACGGTTTCAGGCCATCTCGTACAAGCGTGACATCACCGACCTGTATTCCAGGGGTGTCCAAACTTTTTTCACTGAGGGCCACATACATAAAAATAGGAGGGGCTGGGCCACTTACTAGAAATTGGGTATATAACCTTAACTGTAGTGTATTAAAGTTAGAAAAATCATTTAAAAGTGGTCAAATGTGTTATATTGTGAATATAATTAAAGACAAAACTGCCTTCATCACAGCTTTCCATAAATGGATCTTTATTGATTTATTCAGAAAAAGCTTGGTAGCTCATTCTCAGAGCAGCAGCAGATTTCTTCTTGGACAGAAGATTTACAGCACAGAGAAAAAACAATAAAGGAAAATGGGACGGGACATTTCAAGCTTGTTATTTAAGTTCTTAGGCTTAGCACACACCTATTAACGTTCGTTTGAACGGTTATCAACATTAACAGACTGAACTGGACTTAATAACAGGAGTCCATATAATTTTAGTAAATTATTCTGGTGAGTATCAGCTGCGCTGGGTATGTAAATCGGCCATCCAGCGCGGTGCTGATCGTACGCCACTCGTGCCAAAAATCCAGACAAATGTCACTTGATCAAGGAGCAGATCTGCATCAGATGAGATCAGCTGACTTTGCGTGTGCGTGCGCTGTGCACAGCGGTGTGTACTCTGTGTGTTAACAAGAAAACGCATATAAGAAAGTGGTGCGCAAAAGCAGGGTAGTGACAGAATTGATGCGCATTATTGATATTTGAAGCATGTACCTGCACATGCATGCTTATTAACTGTGTGCGGGTACTGTGGAATATAGTTTTACTCACCTAAAGCGCTTGCTCTCGTCACTCCCGCAAAAAAAAAATTAGCAGCTGTGCGGCGTCTGTGGCATCGGTGCTCTCATCGCATGCGATGGAGTAAAAATCAAAAGCACAGCTTTACAGACAGTTGCAGTTTAATGTTGGTGACAGTCTTTGTCAAGAGAATATTGTATAATATGATCAGCTATATGAAATGTATCTTTTTTATATTATTATTAAGGACATGTCTAAGTGACTTTTCACCTAGTATTGTGTGCAGCCACTAACCGCTTCCTCTTCAGAGAACAGAGAAGTGAAGATCACTCTATTAGAAGAACATGCAAATGTAGTGAAGGGGAAAAACCCGCGGCTCTAAATGACGTTGTTACCTTTGTACATACAACACACACACACTCTCACACAGAAAAGTATAAATAAAGGACGCGGACAGTCAATAGACGCAGATCCTGTGTACATGACTGCTCCTGCGAGGAAAAACTTCTGCAGTGTGTGTGTGTTTCTAAACTCAGGATCTTGGCTAAAGAAAGAACGGCAGGTGATTTAAAGAAATCCCT
>NW_020328093.1:0-15290 GCF_001858045.2 Oreochromis niloticus | reverse complement strand
CGAAATAAATTCTATAAAGTTTCATCACTTAACAAAGAAGTTAATCTCCACATCCGTTTAGGAGACTCCATACCGGGTTTTGCAGTGTCAATATTAGGCGCATGGTCAGATATTCAATAGGCTGATAGTCACATTAGAATTAGAATTAGAATTCAACTTATTGTCATTGCACATGTCACATACAGGGCAACGAAATGCAGTTTGCATCCATCCAGAAAGTGCTTTAGTCGTGATAGATATATTACAATATATATTAGCAATAATATAGATGTGTAGTATATTACAGAAATGGGTCTATTATGGTATGTTATAATGTACACGGTGGAAGTATGTTATGAATATTCTATAACTATAAGTATGTACGGCTGTAGTGAGTACAAGCTATGTACAGGCTATGAACGGATAAATATGAAATAAAAACTATACAGAAATCTGAGATATACAGTTATACAGAAATGTGAACTATGTAAGTTATAAACAGTTGTAGGATTGAAAAATTCAATATGTACAGAATGATATTCACACAGAACTATACAGTAGTGCAGTTAGGATAATTGTGATTGATTAAAGTGCTAGTGGTTGTGGGTTGTGTATGTTCAGTCCATGAGTTTAACGTGGGTCAGATGTCAGGAGGCAGAGTTCAGGAGTCTGACAGCTGTGGGAAGAAGCTGTTCCGGTACCTGGTGGTCTTAGTCCGGAGGCTCCTGTAGCGCCTCCCAGAGGCAGGAGGTGAAGAGTCCATGTGATGGTGACTGGGGTCTCTGATGATTTTCCAGCCTTTTCAGACACGCTTTGTAGATGTCTGTCTTTATGGCAGAAGTGTGGGTGTCCGGCGATGCTGGGCAGTTTTTCAGACCCTCTGCAACGCCTTCCGGTCCGAGGCGGAGCAGTTCCGTACCAGACTGTTATACAGTTGGTCAGGATGCTCTCGATGGTGCAGCGGTAGAAGTTCACCAGGATGTCTGAGGACAGGTGGTTCTTCCTCAGAGTCCTCAAGAAGAAGAGGCGCTGGTGAGCCTTCTTGACCAGCTTGGAGCAGTTGGTTGTCCAGGTGAGATCCTCGGAGATGTGGACTCCCAACTTGAAGCTGCTCACACGCTCCACAGCCGTCCTTAATGTGGATGGGTGGATGTGGGTCAGCATCCTCCTGTAGTCCCGATGAGCTCCTTGGTCTTCTCGGTGTTAAGCAGAGGTTGTTTGTGTCGCACCACTCAGCCAGACGATCCACCTCCTCCCTGTAGCGGCCTCATCGTTGTCGCTGATGAGGCCAATCACCGTGGTGTCATCTGCAAACTGATGAGGTGTTAGAACCATCAGCAGTCTGCAGTCGTGGGTGACTAAACATGACTAAACAAGAGAGTTTAGTTTATTATCAGTAAAAAATAGTCAATTCTACTGTAGGTTTGATGAGCATTTGAAAAAAGGAATATTGTCTGTCTTGTGGGTGTAAAAAACGCCAAATGTCTGAGATGCCGTAGTTGAAAAAAAGGACTGTAAATAAGAAGCTGACTTTGTTGTTGAGAAACAGTTCTTACAGACGATCCATCCCAGGGTCCAAGCACAAATTAAAGTCCCCACCCATAATAAGTAAATGGGTATTCAAACAAGGCAGGAGCCGAGGACGCGTGAAAAAATTGGGGTCGTCACAGTTTGGGGCATGTATATTTGCTAATGTAACATTAATATTAAAAACTTGATCCAGTCACTATAACATAACGTCCGTTTGAATCAGCTAGAGTCGAGGAAGGGGTAAAAGAGAACCCTTTTATTACCAATATTGCTACACCTCTTCCCTTCGCTGTCAAACATGAGTGGAAGAGCTGCCCCACCCAACTACATTTTAAACGGTATTATCTGACATTTTAAGATGGGTTTCTTGGATAAAGGCTATATCAGCACCCATTTTCAAGTGAGTGAGAACCTTCTTTCTTTTATAGGATGGTTCAGGCCTTTAACATTCCAGGTCACTAAGTCAATAGAGGTAACCATTGAAATATATCAAAACTTTAGCTGGTTGCTCAAACAAGAAACATAAAAACTTGGTTCTTAACTTGGACAGTCGAACACAGAAACCCTCCAGAAACCCCTGAACCCCAGGTGACTAGCTGTCAGAACAAACCGCACACCTACCCAATCTAACTGAAAAACTTCCATAACTATCCTACCTAAAGCTCCTTAAGCCCGAGTGTAAAGGTCGGAATAAGACCGCCAGGTGTACACTGGTGAAGTCCACCATTCAATATGTGCAAATAACTGCACTGTAACGCCAAAAAATAATAAAGAAAAGAAATGAAGTCAAATGTCTGAAAATCAACATAGGAAGCATGAATATGCCGTAACAGTCGTCCGAAGCAGTCCCGTGATTCACGCGCCTCAAAACAGTTCAACCTTCCATGGAGTCTTGCACAAACCTTTCGGCCTCAGCAGGCTGGACTGGGACAAAAATCGCCCGGGCATTTGACTAGAGACCGGCCCACCAGGATAGAGATTGAAAATGTGACGTCATTCAGGGGTAAAACCGCAAAGGATTCTGGGAACTTGTGGCAAGAGGTACTAGCGCACGCAGGCTTTCAATTGAACTCAGTTACACAGTGATAAAAAGAACCCAAAAATGGCAAGAAGCTGTTGTATTATTAACTGCAATAGCCGGTCGCATGACAGCCACGGGAAGCCGACGGGTAAAGAGATCGTTTTTTATCGGATTACGTCGTTGAAGAGAAATTTTTTAAGCCATGTTTCTGAAGTAAGAGCCGACGGATGGTCTGGATATACCAAATAAACCTTCAGAACATTCCAGCTCACATGTTAGTCTGCTCCAAGCATCCACAAAGGTCAGTGTTTGTAGTAGTTAATACGTCATTTTTCTTAACATAATTGGTGATATAGGTTACAAGCAAGTCTGGCGCTGAACAGAAATTGTCGCGCTATGCCTTATTTATTGTGCATAAATAGTGAATTGTCCTGACACAATATTGCGTTTCGCTTCTGTTATTACCACGGTACATTGACAAAAACATTACTTTATTCACAGGATAAAACAGTTGTTTTGTATCACTAATTGTCCAGTGCGATTACAACATACAATATTATTGTCACTGCTACATTTCTGTAATGCGTACCAGAAATTATTTCCACTACTAATTAATTACCGTTGGGTCAAAGGTCCTATTAATAAACGGTTAACGAATGTGTATTCATGACGACGATTGTGAGACTGGTAAACTTACCTTTGTTTGTACGATGGTCGTTCTACACGTGCATTTTATGGCAGAAATTTGTGCCATCAGAAACTGAATTTGAATAAGTTAAATTTGAATTTGAATTACTCGGATTGAATCTGAATTGTAACTTGAATGAAGCTTTTGAAAACTGAATTTGAATTAGTTTAATTGAAATTGAATTTATGGTTTGAAATGAATTGATTTGCTTTGAAACTGCATTTTATCCTTTAAAATTCAGCTCTCGAATAATTTCAGATTCACTTCTCACCATTCAGTTTCAGTTGTACAATTCAATTTCAGTTCCAAAATTCAGTTTTTGGGACTTACATCCGGTTCCGGTTCAAGCGCAGATTAATAGAACTACAGACTGATAGCGTTACTGACGGAATCTACAGCGTCTTGAGCTGAATTAAGACTTCAGAAGTCATTCGTCATGTCGAATGACCAGCGATAAACTCTCAGGTTGGTAATAAATGTATTACATGTATAAGAACAAGCGTCATGTTAACAAATGATAGCCGTACAGTAACCTTTATGCTTATTGTAGCTGTTAGCTAAAAATGCTAATTTAGCCTAGTTTGCCCTGGATTCAGCTTTGACAAACAAATATGATCGACTGTTTCTAGTAGAATTCCAAGTTGTCATCTTGTACCCTGTCAGAGCCCTGTATGCTTGCAGAGACCCCTACAGTAAGGAAACATGCAAAACGCTGTCCAAACCTTTGTATTTGAGCTTTATTTATGTCTTACACAGCATCCCAACTCTTTAGCTAACTTAATAACTTTAGCTAAAGTGAATAGTTAGTCTTATTCATTAGTGGAGCGTTACTGGATCACCTCTTTGAAGTAATATAATATGATATACAACTATCACTGAAACAGCAAACTTTGTAAATAAACAACACTTCTCATTCTCTAAACGTTTGGCCACAGCTGTAGATTACACTATCAGTGCTTGTTCACTCTTGACAATAATTACATTTCTAAATTCTCTTTGTGCATTTACAGGTAAACAATATCTATATTTATCTAAATGACTGCTTTGTCTTTGAAAAGGTGAAGAGCCTGAGGCCGGTGACAGTCCAGTTCTACTCTAAGTACATCCTTACAGTGGCTCACAGGACAAGGCGACATTCCTGTCCTGCCAGAAGAGAAGAGAAACTTCAGAGTCTTCATGAAGTTCAACCAAAACCTGTCATATTCCATATGACAGGGGTCTCAAACTCCATTCCTCGAAGGCGGTGTCATGCAACTTTTCCATGCCCTCGAGGACTGGAGTTTGAGACCCCTGCCGTATGGTGTTCATGCAGTTTTCTACCCCACAGTTATAGCATGTCTGACTGCCTGTTCAGCATATGCAAAAATATATGAGTTTAAGCATGTGATGACTAAGGCCTTCCATTATGGTGTTTGTCATCACATGTCACAGACATCTGGATGATCATTTGGAATAAACAAAAAAACTAAACTTGTTACTTCATCTTTTATCTTTATTATTATTTTTCTTATTTGACATTTTTCATTGTTAGGCATTGGGTTATTTGTAGTAGTCCTTTCCAGCTTCTTTCCCTCTTCCATGTTACTGTGTCAGCTTGTCAGCATCTATTTGGGTTGGGAGTGGAACAGGAAGTAAGGAACAGAAAGTGCCATTTAAACCAGGAGAGGTTCTTATATTTCAGAAGAAGGGATTAATTCAAAAGAAATGACCTCAATGCCATATTTATTTGGGAACCCTAGAGAGCACTTTGCAAATAACACATTATTATAATTTCACCCTCAGATGAGCCAAGCTACGACTGTCAGGGAAGGTGATGTAGGTACAGAGCATGTGAGAGTGGTTAAGTTAATGTCTCTTGTCTAGATGAAGCACAGGGATCAATGGCACGGCGTAGAGATTCAGTATCTTCAGTCTTCAGTGGACACTCCATTTTCTGGCACAAAACACCTGTAAAAGATGGTCGATTTAGGAGGTGACCCGACAACTTCAGCCTGTCAAACATAGCAATGGAGCAGTATGTTTAAAAAAAAAAATCTAATTAAGCATGCACTCAGTACCCTAAGAATTATTATGATAGTTAAACACAGTGATAGTTGTATATCATATTATATTACTTCAAACAGAGGTGATCCAGTAACGCTCCACTAATGAATAAGACTAACTATTCACTTTAGCTAAAGTTATTAAGTTAGCTAAAGAGTTGGGATGCTGTGTAAGACATAAATAAAGCTCAAATACAAAGGTTTGGACAGCGTTTTGCATGTTTCCCTACTAGGGGTCTCTGCAAGCATACAGGCTCTGAGAGGTACAAGATGACACTTTGGAATTCTACTAGAAACAGTCGATCATATTGTTTGTCAAAGCTGAATCCAGGGCAAACTAGCTAAATTAGCGTTTTAGCTAACAGCTACAATAAGCATAAAGGTTACTGTACGGCTATCATTGTTAACATGACGCTTGTTCTTATACATGTAATACATTATTACAACCTGAGAGTTTATCCGCTGGTCATTCGACATGACGAATGACTTCTGAAGTCTTAATTCAGCTCAAGACGCTGTAGATTCCGTCAGTAACGCTATCAGTCTGTAGTTCTATTAATCTGCGCTTGAACCGGAACCGGATGTAAGTCCCAAAAAACTGAATTTTGGAACTGAAATTGAATTGTACAACTGAAACTGAATGGTGAGAAGTGAATCTGAAATTATTCAAGAGCTGAATTTTTAAAGGATAAAATGCAGTTTCAAAGCAAATCAATTCATTTTCAAACCATAAATTCAATTTCAAATTAAACTAATTCAAATTCAGTTTTCAAAAGCTTTCATTCAAGTTACAATTCAGATTCAATCCGAGTAATTCAAATTCAAATTTAACTTATTCAAATTCAGTTTCTGATGGCACAGATTTCTGCCCATAGCATTTCAAGGTCCTGTACCCATCCGTCGGTAAACTGTACCTGGCTTGTTGCAGTGACCTGAAGTTACTAAAAACTTCATGAGTGTATGCACTCACTCCAAGAACCGTATAATTATAAATCTGAGCGTGGTGAAAGTTGGGCAGCACGCTGACGTCTTTTGTCCACTGTGTGTGCTCGTAAGGGTCTGACCCTTTCACTCCTTTCATTTTTTCCTCGTATCTTTTCTTTGCCTTTTCGTCGAGTCTGTCTTTGTACGGACCGGCATTATTCACCTTAGTTTTGTACATTCCTTTTTTGTGCGGCAAAGAAAAATCAAGAAGGTATTGGAACCGGAGAATGAACGTTTTGCGGTGCTGCAAATGCTTGCATTTGATGCGGTACTTGTTTGCCACGAGTTCCCGGAATGCAATGCGCGAAAGTCACGTGATCTGTCAATCGCTATAGGAAAACCATAAAGCCTTTGCATGAAAACAACTGCTTTGATGTACACTGCCTTGTTGGTATATATGTATCAATCTAATAACTTAAACCTACACCATCCTCCCTATTCTGGATTTTAAACAGTACATAGCAGAAACAAAAGACTGCTTGGTCGAGTTAACCTCCTGAACTGTCTACAAGACATGGCAGAAACCTTAAATTAAGACCAAGAACACTAGAGGTGAGACATGATCATTAATTAATATTAAAATTAATAAATGGCAGATTTAGTGATATTTTCATAAACACCTCCTTTCCTTTTTTTGTTCTCCATTTTCTTTAGTTCGTCTATAAGATTGCTAAACAAGGGGGAGGGTGCATCCGGCCTCCTTGGCTGTAATTGGTCCAGCCCAGAGTCGATCATGACCAATTGGCCAATCCAACACCTCTGGGTTGGAAAAAAAAAATCCATCGGCCCATAAAAACAAAAAATCGCCAGCGGCCCACCGGGCAAATGCCCGATGGCCAGTCCAGCTATGGCCTCAGCCACAGAGCCAGATGTGAGGCGTACACCATCTGTTTAACAATGCGTAGTCGCGCCGGGTATAGCAGTGACGGTTTCAGGCCCATCTCGTACAAGCGTGACATCACCGACCTGTATTCCAGGGGTGTCCAAACTTTTTTCACTGAGGGCCACATACATAAAAATATAGGAGGGGCTGGGCCACTTACTAGAAATTGGGTATATAACCTTAACTGTAGTGTATTAAAGTTAGAAAAATCATTTAAAAGTGGTCAAATGTGTTATATTGTTGAATATAATTAAAGACAAAACTGCCTTCATCACAGCTTTCCATAAATGGATCTTTATTGATTTCTTCAGAAAAAGCTTTGGTAGCTCATTCTCAGAACAGCAGCAGATTTCTTCTTGGACAGAAGATTTACAGCACAGAGAAAAAACAATAAAGGGGAAAATGGGACGGGGACATTTCAAGCTTGTTATTTAAGTTCTTAGGCTTAGCAACACACCTATTAACGTTCGTTTGAAACGGTTATCAACATTAACAGACTGAACTGGACTTAATAACAGGAGTCCATATAATTTTAGTAAATTATTCTGGTGAGTATCAGCTGCGCTGGGTATGTAAATCGGGCCATCCAGCCGCGGTGCTGATCGTACGCCACTCGTGCCAAAAATCCAGACAAATGTCACTTGATCAAGGAGCAGATCTGCATCAGATGAGATCAGCTGACTTTGCGTGTGCGTGCGCTGTGCACAGCGGTGTGTACTCTGTGTGTTAACAAGAAAAACGCATATAAGAAAGTGGTGCGCAAAAGCAGGTAGTGACAGAATTGATGCGCATTATTGATATTTGAAGCATGTGTACCTGCACATGCATGCTTATTAACTGTGTGCGGGTACTGTGGAATATAGTTTTACTCACCTAAAGCGCTTGTGCTCTCGTCCACTCCCCGCAAAAAAAAAAATTAGCAGCTGTGCGGCGTCTGTGGCATCGGTGCTCTCATCGCATGCGATGGAGTAAAAATCAAAAGCACAGCTTTATCAGACAGCTGCAGTTTAATGTTGGCTGACAGTCTTCAGTGCGTGGCACAACTGTATTTCTGGACATGCTGACGTTGTTGAAGTCCTGCACTGTTTCCGCGCACATTATTTCGGTGACTTTAACGAGGCCGTGTTTTATGAGGTCTCCATCTGAATAAGGCTTGCCATGTCTTGCGATGAGTTGGGCGACCTCATAGCTGCTATTGGAGCCTTTTCCTGGACAATTTGAGCACGAAATTGTCCAGGAAAGCTAGCTCCCCTGACCCCGCAGGAGAGCTAGCATTTGCTTTCATTTCTGCTCTCGCTCAGCACCAGTGTAGGATGCATAGGCCTGATGTTTGGTTTCATAATGACGTCGTACATTATACTCTTTCATAACTGCCACAGTTTCAGTGCAGATCAAACAGACACACGTCCCCTTTAATTCTTTGAAGAAATATTCACTCTCCCACCGTGTCTGAAATTTTCTGCACTCACTTTCTACCTTTCGCTTCTTTGGTTCTGCCATGTTTGGTAACTTGGGGGTAAATTTCTTCTGTGATTGTCCTTTTTGGTGGAGCAACTGCCTTGATCAACAGCAGCTCCCCCTGGTGTTAAAACTAAGAAGTGCACTCAAGCAAAACTTGAAGTGCGGGCCATATTCTATTCTATTTATAAATTACTTGAGGCCAATTAAAAATGGACCGCGGGCCGCACTTTGGACACCCCTGCTGTATTCTCTCCGCTGGCTCACCACCATAGGGCATGTGAGTGAAGTTGGCCCCCCCACCTTCTTCAAATCCAACAAAAGTGGTATCAAACGTTTGTGCTACGTTTGTGCTGGTTTGTGCTGCTAAAATTGTTGTTTGTGCTGCTTCTGTTTTAAAGATATTAATGAAAATGTAAAGGTCAAAAGGTCAACCAGCCCCCCCACATTACCCAAATCAAACAAAATGGATTGTTTGGACAAAACAATCAACTCAAATCAAAATGGTCACATTTGCGACCAAATTGGTCGCACTCTAGAGCCCTGTAGATATATATATATATATATTTATATTTATATCTTTTGTTTTAATTATTTATCGCTTTTATAGCCGTGGTCTCTCATCTTGATTACACAAAGTAATTACTATTACTACTCTAAAATATGAATTACATCTTACATAATCAAATACATGAAATAGAATGATTAATAATACATTTCCCTTTTTTAGGAAATGACCTGTATGTATCTGTATGAAATCAATAAAGAATCAAATACTGCATTATCTTTAGTTACATTGATAATATTATTTATGGAAAAACAGTGGAGAAATATCGCTGTTGCTGTCATATAAATGCAGCGGACATACCTGAGTGGCCGCGATCTAATCCTGTTTACATAAAGTAAGCCTGCTCCCAAGCAGGTTTACGCTTACGGATCTGTTGCTATGACAGCAAGTCCCAGATGAGCTTCGGAGAACTGAACGATCCAAGATCACGTGAAATCGTCAACAATCAAATCCAATCCAGCTAACTTACTTAGCGAGGTACGAAGAACGGACCCCAGGTGTGGAGGACAGTCCCAAACATCACCAACTACAAACCCAGAACCAACGGCGTGGATGGCGATGCTACACTTGTAGAGAAGTTGAACTGCTTCTATGCCTGCTTCGAACAGAAAACACCAGAAGTGGCTACATCACATCCACCAGCCACATCTTAACTGTTGGGAGGAAGGTTTAAGGCATGTACTAAGTAGAGTGGATGTCTCGAGACCGGTCTTGGTCTCGAGACCACTTTTACGTGGTCTTGGTCTCGTCTTGGTCTCGACTGACTTTGGTCTCGGTCTTGCGTTCTCAAATCGACATAGTGTTCGGGAGATTTGGAGTCAACCATCTACGGAGCGGGGGGGGGCTTACTGGGCTTAAGCCCGGGTCATTTTTTCAGAAACATGGGTCTTTTGGAGTGTAATTGTTAGTTAGATGCCTGGCTGACAACTGTATAAAACAAAAACAACACACGAAGCGCAGAGCGCACCGTTGTAAATTCCCCCTAATTTTGGTATGATCCGAGCTCAGGCACTGGGCGACTGAGCGCAGCACCCATGTAAGCGAGGGGGGAGAAGCTGCTGCCTGCAAGTTTGCTGCAGACAAAGGAGAGGTTAAGTTCGACCAGGTACCAAAGCAAATCATTCGTACTGTACAATAATGTAAATATGACGGTGTATCACAAAAGATGGATATCAAACTGATCAGTTGGTTGCGTTACTTGCTCTTCGAGTGAATCAACAAATGGATCAATAAAAAGCCGAACAACAACAATGCTGATTTTTTAGAGAGTCTTAGCTTACATTTCATATTTTCAGTTGTTACCCTCCACGGCTAAACAAACTCTCTAAATCGGTTTCAATTGTGTACTGATGAACACAACAATGGACATAAGGAGCTTCTTTCAAAGAAAAACTCTGGTAGATGTTATTTTATATATTATGCTTTGTATGTTGTTCAGTATATTTCTATGCAAAACAAGAGGAATTCCAATACACAGCAGTATATTCACAGATGAAACCAGATGTTTACACTTTAGGGAGAAAACAAACTTTTTTTTTACTGTTAAACATCAATTTAGAGTAAACTTGTTTTGTTTTAGATAAATAAATGTTGAAATATCTTTTGAATTAGTTAAATGTCAGAATAAAAGAGGAGCTGTCTATTTTAATCACTTTCATCAAATTTAGGAGTACATATACACTAAGTTTATTGTTAATTAATAAGAAAACTCCAGACGATTCCATTCTGAGCTTAAGAAGCTTCTGATAGGTTAGTAGAGTCCATGTGAGTAAATTGGTGACACACCTGTGGATGCATATAAGGCAAAACACAGAGCCTGTTTCTTTGACATGGGAAAATCAAGAGATGTCAACCAAACACCAGGAAAAGAATCGTGGAGCTCTATAAGTGTCACGTCCGGTGTGGCAGACGCGTGGAATTGAAGATAGGACCCAAAATGCAGCAGCTCTGGTGCAGGTGAGTATTTATTGAACTGGAGTAGATACAAACAATAGAGGCGGGTGAACATGAAACTGGAAAACCTAAACTGGGCAAACTAACAAAACAAACCAGAACGTATGAAAATTCCAAACTGCTTTCCCAGGTCTGTAAAGTGTGATTGCCTAAGCAGAGTGTATCCTGTGGCTGAAACACAGACAAACACAGATAAGAGGAGGTTTAATCGTCAATGTTCTCCAGGTTAGATTATTTCAGACATGTGTGAGTGCTGGGCAGAGTAATGGTTGCTGATAGAGAACCAAGCATGTGAGGACTGGCCAAGCGCCTCGCTGGCAGATGACCGACTGGCAGACGGGATGACTCGGTGCGTGACCGACTGATCGGCCCGCCGGTTGATTGCCCGCATTCCTCGTGGACGCCAGCGGGTACAGTCTGACCCAGCGTGATAATCCTCCCCTCGCCTCCAGGACCCCTAATCAGCCCTCCTTCAGGCATAAAATGGGCCAAACACACAATGGAGGAATGTATGTTCACAGGCACACAAACACCGACCGTGACGCCAAAAAGAACCATCTGTCTGCATCTCTTAAAAAAGAAAGATAAATTACCTGTCTGCAGCTTCTTCACAGAGTCTGGGAGAAAATAAAACTCTAAATCAGCAAAACCACCGAGAGACACTTGGATGCAGGACGAATCAAAACAAATGCATGTTGGTTTTCATCGAGTGAGTTCATCTGCGACCGTCTCTCTGAGGCCTGTCGGCGCTGACGGGCTGATGTCAGGCGCACAGTGAGGGGGGCGTCTGCAACTCAGGGTTTTGCCCCACGGTTTCCTACATGGCAGCGTGTTAGCATACAAAGACTTGACGTATCTCCTGGACCCGTGGCGGTCCTGGTCTCAGGGTTTGAGTTCTGCACTCCTGATTGATGCGATTGAGTTTCTGTTTGGATTTCTTGGCTGTTTCAGTGCTCGAGGCTGTTCGTTCACTTGGTTTTTCTCGTCTTGTTTGAGGTTTTTCTTCATGCTTTGTGTTTCTGTGCCCAGCTGTGCTGTTCTTGGCCCTCACCTGTGTCTTGTCTTCAGTTAGTTCTCTGCATGTTCTCCATGTTCACCTTGTTGGTGCAAAAATGCCCCTTCATGCTGTCTCAATGTGTTATCTCTGTAATTTTCAAAGATCCGACTAAAGAACGGTGAACAGATGTGTTTGTGTGACAGGCTGCTGATGGCAAAGAGGCCAAAGATGCAGCTCTTTGCTAAGCTGTGACGACACAACACTGGAATGATTCATAGGTCAAAAACACTCCTCTGAAAACGGTCAGATACAAGTGAACAACATCTGGAAATGAGTGAAAAACAGCCAATGTCCAAAAAACCTTTGAAAGGTTCTTCAAAAATCATATTTTTGTTTACAGCACAGTCGCCCCTGCTGGACATGGGAGAAAAATACAGGTTTAAGGCACTTTGGCTACACTTTTGTAATCTGTGTAAGAAATGTTGCACGTCTCCAAATTTAACTTCTAATCAACTTGCAAAGAAGCTCAAAGTGTGATTAGCTGTGATTTGTCTCATTAAACCAGGCGTAGATTTGCTAACTGCGACCAGTTAAAGACTGGATAACAAACATGTTGTTCTACCAGGACGATGCGTCAGTGACGACTCCTGGGAGAATGAATCAGCTGTAAGAGAGAAACCAGTGCTTTCGTTATCAGGTACCAGATGTTCTGACGTCCCTCATGAAAAGGCCCCACAGGAGAGACCTCTCTGAGCCACTGAGGCGCCAAACATGGACTCAGCGCTACCTCAGCTCATCCATAATAACTGAAAAACATAAAGCGAGTCATCTGGAATGAGCCCGGGGCTGACGAGAGGTGGATGCTCATAAATCAGCTGATGCTGTGACTCCTGACCGCAGAGACCGCTGCCGTTCCCCGCGGAGACGCTCCTCAGATCCATGAAACTACCAACGAAGCTATGCATGCAGTAATGCTCCTATCCTGCCCCTGG
Source organism: Oreochromis niloticus (assembly GCF_001858045.2). Classification (NCBI taxonomy): domain Eukaryota; kingdom Metazoa; phylum Chordata; class Actinopteri; order Cichliformes; family Cichlidae; genus Oreochromis; species Oreochromis niloticus. The sequence continues at coordinate 2,195 of NW_020328093.1, read as the reverse complement.
TGGTCATATGTATGCATGCATGTAAGTGGTCAGCCCACCGTGGCTGCAGCTGCATTTTTATACAGTGCATGCGTCTGTTAGAAGCAAAGCAGTGGAAAAGAAAAAGGAGCCGTCATTTCTACATGTGCTCCATCTTTCTGATAATGGCATGACCAAAATGAATGGAGTATTTCTCTGCAATTACAAACTCTGTGTAAACAATGTTGGTATCAAATTAAAGCTAACGCTTTCTTTAGAGGTGTAAACATTACAGCAGATGTTACTGTGTCAAAGGTACCGACGCTGGAGCAAAGAGAAGCAAGAATATTTTGTATCACCTAATTTGTTTGTATTTTATTGCTTACAAACTACAATATGCTGCAGTGGACAATAAACTCCAGGAAACCAGGAATCCACATATGAACATCATCTTATCCACCTTTGGACTCCTGACTCTTGTGGCGCTGTCACTTGGTGTTCGCTCGCTCTGTGGTATAGTATCACTTCCTGTTCCTGCTCAAACACAGTGGTGTTTCTGAGTAGCTTTTCTGCTTAGCAATTTAATTTAAATCTTTTGATACATCCCTTTTCATAGTATAATCTTAACGTGCTTCATCTGAATCACCCTTTCTGTGTACTCACTACCTAATTTATAGCCAAAGTATTCACTCACTGTCTCTTACTGTTTCGCTAGCTTAGCTTAGCTCGTAGCCGACTCGTTAGCACCATGGCTACTTCACCTGTCCCTCCTGCACTTCCTGCTCATTGTGTCAGATGTTTAGTTACTCCTCGGCCTCCTTTAGCAGTAATGATACCTGTAATAAATGTAGCATATTTGCAGCTCTGGAGGCCAGGATTACTGAATTGGAGACTCGGCTTCGCACCCTTCATTCACCCGTAGCTAGCCAGGCCCCTGTAGCTGTGCAGCCGAAGATAGCGTAGGCCCCGCTAGCTGTTCCCCGGCAGACCCCAAGCAGCTGGGGAAAGAGGGCGGCTGGGTGACGGTGAGGAGGAAGCATAGTCTTAAACTGAAGCCCCAGGTACACCACCAACCTGTTCATGTGTCTAACCGTTTTTCCCCACTCGGCGACACACCCGCCGGGGGTCAAACTCTGGTAATTGGTGATTCTGTTCTCAGACATGTGAAGTAGAGACACCGGCAACCATAGTCAATTGTCTTCCAGGGCCAGAGCAGGCGACATTGAAGGAAATTTAAAACTGCTGGCTAAGGGTAACGTAAATACAGTAAGATCATAATTCACGTCGGCAGTAATGACACCCGGTTACGCCAATCGGAGGTCACTAAAATCAATATTGAATCGGTGGTAACTTTGCAAAAACAATGTCGGACTCTGTAGTTTCTCTGGTCCCTCCCCAATCAGACCAGGAGTGACATGTTTAGCCGCATGTTCTCCTTAAATTGCTGGCTGTCTGAGTGGTGTCCCAGAAACGATGTGGGCTTCATAGATAATTGGCAAACCTTCTGGAGGAAACCTGGTCTTGTTAGGAGAGACGGCATCCATCCCACTTTGGATGGAGCAGCTCTCATTTCTAGAAATATGGACAAATTCATTAAACCCCCCAAAATATGACTATCCAGAGTTGGACCAGGAAGCAGAGTTGCAGTCTTACACGCCTCTCTGCAGCTTCTCTCCTCCTGCTACCCCCCAAAAACCCATCTCCATTGAGACTGTGTCAGCTCCCAAAAGACAAAAAACAAACTAAAAACCAGCAATAAACAACTTAAACATAAAAAATCACAAAGAAAGAACAATACAGTATCCACATCTGAACCAAAGGGTAAACAGTGAAATGTGGATTATTAAATATTAGGTCTCTCTCCTCCAAGTCTCTGTTAGTACATGACTTAATAATTGATCAACAAATCGATTACTCTGCCTTACAGAAACCTGGTTGCAGCAGGATGATATGTTAGTTTAAATGAATCAACACCCCCGAGTCATTCTAACTACCAGAAATCCCGAAGCACAGGCCGAGGGGGCGGTGTGGCAGCAATTTTTCACACCAGCCTATTAATTAACGAAGACCAAGACAGACTTTTAATTCATTTGAAAGCCTGATGCTTAGCCTCGTCCACCCAGCTGTAAAACTCAGAAACCAGTCTTACTTGTTATCATCTATCGTCCACCTGGGCCTTACACAGAGTTTTCTCTGATTTCTCAGACTTTTTATCTGATTTAGTGCTCAGCTCAGAT
>NW_020328092.1:0-33609 GCF_001858045.2 Oreochromis niloticus | reverse complement strand
ACATGCATGCTTATTAACTGTGTGCGGGTACTGTGGAATATAGTTTTACTCACCTAAAGCGCTTGTGCTCTCGTCCACTCCCCGCAAAAAAAAAAATTAGCAGCTGTGCGGCGTCTGTGGCATCGTGCTCTCATCGCATGCGATGGAGTAAAAATCAAAGCACAGCTTATCAGACAGCTGCAGTTTAATGTTGGCTGACAGTCTTCAGTGCGTGGCACAACTGTATTTCGGACATGCTGACGTTGTTGAAGTCCTGCACTGTTCCGCGACATATTTCGGTGACTTAACGAGGCCGTTTTTATGAGGTCTCCATCTGAATAAGGCTTGCCATGTCTTGCGATGAGTTGGGCGACCTCATAGCTGCTATTGGAGCCTTTCCTGGACATTTGAGCACGAAATTGTCCAGGAAAGCTAGCTCCCTGACCCCGCAGAGAGCTAGCATTGCTTTCATTCTGCTCTCGCTCAGCACCAGTGTAGGATGCATAGGCCTGATGTTGGTTCATAATGACGTCGTACATTATCTCTTTCATAACTGCCACAGTTCAGTGCAGATCAAACAGACACACGTCCCTTTAATTCTTTGAAGAATATTCACTCTCCCACCGTGTCTGAAATTTCTGCACTCACTTCTACCTTTCGCTTCTTTGGTTCTGCCATGTTTGGTAACTTGGGGGTAAATTTCTTCTGTGATTGTCCTTTTTGGTGGAGCAACTGCCTTGATCAACAGCAGCTCCCCTGGTGTTAAACTAAGAAGTGCACTCAAGCAAAACTTGAAGTGCGGCCATATTCTATTTATTTAAAATTACTTGAGGCCAATTAAAAATGGACCGCGGGCCGCACTTTGGACACCCTGCTGTATCTCTCCGCTGGCTCACCACCATAGGGCATGTGAGTGAAGTTGGCCCCCACCTCTTCAAATCCAACAAAGTGGTATCAAACGTTTGTGCTACGTTTGTGCTGGTTTGTGCTGCTAAATGTTGTTGTGCTGCTTCTGTTTTAAAGATATTAATGAAAATGTAAGGTCAAAGGTCAACCAGCCCCCCACATTACCAAATCAACAAAATGGATTGTTTGGACAAACAATCAACTCAAATCAAATGGTCACATTGCGACCAAATGGTCGACTCTAGAGCCTGTAGATATTATATATATATTATATTTATATCTTTGTTTAATTATTTATCGCTTTTATAGCCGTGGTCTCTCATCTTGATTACACAAAGTAATTTACTATTACTACTCTAAAATATGAATTACATTTACATAATCAAATACATGAAATAGAATGATTAATAATACATTTCCCTTTTTTTAGGAAATGACCTGTATGTATCTGTATGAAATCAATAAAGAATCAATACTGCATTATCTTTAGTTACATTGATAATATTATTTATGGAAAAACAGTGGAGAAATATCGCTGTTGCTGTCATATAAATGCAGCGGACATACCTGAGTGGCCGATCTAATCCTGTTTACATAAAGTAAGCCTGCTCCCAAGCAGGTTACGCTTACGGATCTGTTGCTATGACAGCAAGTCCAGATGAGCTTCGGAGAACTGAACGATCCAAGATCACGTGAAATCGTCAACAATCAAATCCAATCCAGCTAACTTACTTAGCGAGGTACGAAGAACGGACCCCAGGTGTGGAGGACAGTCCCAAACATCACCAACTACAACCCAGAACCAACGGCGTGGATGGCGATGCTACACTTGTAGAGAAGTTGAACTGCTTCTATGCCTGCTTCGAACAGAAACACCAGAAGTGGCTACATCACATCCACCAGCCACATCTTAACTGTTGGGGAGGAAGGTTTAAGGCATGTACTAAGTAGAGTTGGATGTCTCGAGACCGGTCTTGGTCTCGAGACCACTTTTACGTGGTCTTGGTCTCGTCTTGGTCTCGACTGACTTTGGTCTCGGTCTTGCGTTCTCAAATCGACATAGTGTTCGGGAGATTTGGAGTCAACCATCTACGGAGCGGGGGGGGGGGCTTACTGGCTTAAGCCCGGGTCATTTTTCAGAAACATGGGTCTTTTGGAGTGTAATTTGTTAGTTAGATGCCTGGCTGACAACTGTATAAAACAAAACAACACACGAAGCGCAGAGCGCACCGTTGTAAATTCCCCTAATTTTGGTATGATCCGAGCTCAGGCACTGGGCGACTGAGCGCAGCACCCATGTAAGCGAGGGGGGAGAAGCTGCTGCCTGCAAGTTTGCTGCAGACAAAGGAGAGGTTAAGTTCGACCAGGTACAAAGCAAATCATTCGTACTGTACAAATAATGTAAATATGACGGTGTATCACAAAAGATGGATATCAAACTGATCAGTTGGTTGCGTTACTTGCTCTTCGAGTGAATCAACAAATGGATCAATAAAAAGCCGAACAACAACAATGCTGATTTTTAGAGAGTCTTAGCTTACATTTCATATTTCAGTTGTTACCCTCCACGGCTAAACAAACTCTCTAAATCGGTTTCAATTGTGTACTGATGAACACAACAATGGACATAAGGAGCTTCTTTCAAAGAAAAACTCTGGTAGATGTTATTTTATATATTATGCTTTGTATGTTGTTCAGTATATTTCTATGCAAAACAAGAGGAATTCCAATACACAGCAGTATATTCACAGATGAAACCAGATGTTTACACTTTAGGGAGAAAACAAACTTTTTTTTTTACTGTTAAACATCAATTTAGAGTAAACTTGTTTTGTTTTAGATAAATAAATGTTGAAATATCTTTTGAATTAGTTAAATGTCAGAATAAAAAGAGGGAGCTGTCTATTTTAATCACTTTCATCAAATTTAGGAGTACATATACACTAAGTTATTGTTAATTAATAAGAAAACTCCAGACGATTCCATTCTGAGCTTAAGAAGCTTCTGATAGGTTAGTAGAGTCCATGTGAGTAAATTGGTGACACACCTGTGGATGCATATAAGGCAAAACACAGAGCCTGTTTCTTTGACATGGGAAAATCAAGAGATGTCAACCAAAACACCAGGAAAAGAATCGTGGAGCTCTATAAGTGTCACGTCCGGTGTGGCAGACGCGTGGAATTGAAGATAGGACCCAAAATGCAGCAGCTCTGGTGCAGGTGAGTATTTATTGAACTGGAGTAGATACAAACAATAGAGGCGGGTGAACATGAAACTGGAAAACCTAAACTGGGCAAACTAACAAAACAAACCAGAACGTATGAAAATTCCAAACTGCTTTCCCAGGTCTGTAAAGTGTGATTGCCTAAGCAGAGTGTATCCTGTGGCTGAAACACAGACAAACACAGATAAGAGGAGGTTTAATCGTCAATGTTCTCCAGGTTAGATTATTTCAGACATGTGTGAGTGCTGGGCAGAGTAATGGTTGCTGATAGAGAACCAAGCATGTGAGGACTGGCCAAGCGCCTCGCTGGCAGATGACCGACTGGCAGACGGGATGACTCGGTGCGTGACCGACTGATCGGCCCGCCGGTTGATTTGCCCGCATTCCTCGGTGGACGCCAGCGGGGTACAGTCTGACCCAGCGTGATAATCCTCCCTCGCCTCCAGGACCCCTAATCAGCCCTCCTTCAGGCATAAAATGGGCCAAACACAATGGAGGAATGTATGTTCACAGGCACACAACACCGACCGTGACGCCAAAAAGAACCATCTGTCTGCATCTCTTAAAAAGAAAGATAAATTACCTGTCTGCAGCTTTCTTCACAGAGTCTGGGAGAAAATAAAACTCTAAATCAGCAAAACCACCGAGAGACACTTGGATGCAGGACGAATCAAAACAATGCATGTTGGTTTTCATCGAGTGAGTTCATCTGCGACCGTCTCTCTGAGGCCTGTCGGCGCTGACGGGCTGATGTCAGGCGCACAGTGAGGGGGGGCGTCTGCAACTCAGGGTTTTGCCCCACGGTTTCCTACATGGCAGCGTGTTAGCATACAAAGACTTGGACGTATCTCCTGGACCCGTGGCGGTCCTGGTCTCAGGGTTTGAGTTCTGCACTCCTGATTGATGCGATTGAGTTTCTGTTTGGATTCTTGGCTGTTTCAGTGCTCGAGGCTGTTCGTTCACTTGGTTTTTCTCGTCTTGTTTGAGGTTTTTCTTCATGCTTTGTGTTTCTGTGCCCAGCTGTGCTGTTCTTGGCCCTCACCTGTGTCTTGTCTTCAGTTAGTTCTCTGCATGTTCTCCATGTTCACCTTGTTGGTGCAAAAATGCCCCTTCATGCTGTCTCAATGTGTTATCTCTGTAATTTTTCAAAGATCCGACTAAAGAACGGTGAACAGATGTGTTTGTGTGACAGGCTGCTGATGGCAAAGAGGCCAAAGATGCAGCTCTTTGCTAAGCTGTGACGACACAACACTGGAATGATTCATAGGTCAAAAACACTCCTCTGAAAACGGTCAGATACAAGTGAACAACATCTGGAAATGAGTGAAAACAGCCAATGTCCAAAAAACCTTTGAAAGGTTCTTCAAAATCATATTTTTGTTTACAGCACAGTCGCCCCCTGCTGGACATGGGAGAAAATACAGGTTTAAGGCACTTTGGCTACACTTTTGTAATCTGTGTAAGAAATGTTGCACGTCTCCAAATTTAACTTCTAATCAACTTGCAAAGAAGCTCAAAGTGTGATTAGCTGTGATTTGTCTCATTAAACCAGGCGTAGATTTGCTAACTGCGACCAGTTAAAGACTGGATAACAAACATGTTGTTCTACCAGGACGATGCGTCAGTGACGACTCCTGGGAGAATGAATCAGCTGTAAGAGAGAAACCAGTGCTTTCGTTATCAGGTACCAGATGTTCTGACGTCCCTCATGAAAAGGCCCCACAGGAGAGACCTCTCTGAGCCACTGAGGCGCCAAACATGGACTCAGCGCTACCTCAGCTCATCCATAATAACTGAAAAACATAAAGCGAGTCATCTGGAATGAGCCGGGGCTGACGAGAGGTGGATGCTCATAAATCAGCTGATGCTGTGACTCCTGACCGCAGAGACCGCTGCCGTTCCCCGCGGAGACGCTCCTCAGATCCATGAAACTACCAACGAAGCTATGCATGCAGTAATGCTCCTATCCTGCCCCCTGGTGGTCATATGTATGCATGCATGTAAGTGGTCAGCCCACCGTGGCTGCAGCTGCATTTTTATACAGTGCATGCGTCTGTTAGAAGCAAAGCAGTGGAAAAGAAAAAGGAGCCGTCATTTCTACATGTGCTCCATCTTTCTGATAATGGCATGACCAAAATGAATGGAGTATTTCTCTGCAATTACAAACTCTGTGTAAACAATGTTGGTATCAAATTAAAGCTAACGCTTTCTTTAGAGGTGTAAACATTACAGCAGATGTTACTGTGTCAAAGGTACCGACGCTGGAGCAAAGAGAAGCAAGAATATTTTGTATCACCTAATTTGTTTGTATTTTATTGCTTACAAACTACAAATATGCTGCAGTGGACAATAAACTCCAGGAAACCAGGAATCCACATATGAACATCATCTTATCCACCTTTGGACTCCTGACTCTTGGTGGCGCTGTCACTTGGTGTTCGCTCGCTCTGTGGTATAGTATCACTTCCTGTTCCTGCTCAAACACAGTGGTGTTTCTGAGTAGCTTTTCTGCTTAGCAATTTAATTTAAATCTTTTGATACATCCCTTTTTCATAGTATAATCTTAACGTGCTTCATCTGAATCACCCTTTCTGTGTACTCACTACCTAATTTATAGCCAAAGTATTCACTCACTGTCTCTTTACTGTTTCGCTAGCTTAGCTTAGCTCGTAGCCGACTCGTTAGCACCATGGCTACTTCACCTGTCCCTCCTGCACTTTCCTGCTCATTGTGTCAGATGTTTAGTTACTCCTCGGCCTCCTTTAGCAGTAATGATACCTGTAATAAATGTAGCATATTTGCAGCTCTGGAGGCCAGGATTACTGAATTGGAGACTCGGCTTCGCACCCTTCATTCACCCGTAGCTAGCCAGGCCCCTGTAGCTGGTGCAGCCGAAGATAGCGTAGGCCCCGCTAGCTGTTCCCCGGCAGACCCCAAGCAGCTGGGGAAAGAGGGCGGCTGGGTGACGGTGAGGAGGAAGCATAGTCTTAAACTGAAGCCCCAGGTACACCACCAACCTGTTCATGTGTCTAACCGTTTTTCCCCACTCGGCGACACACCCGCCGGGGGTCAAACTCTGGTAATTGGTGATTCTGTTCTCAGACATGTGAAGCTAGAGACACCGGCAACCATAGTCAATTGTCTTCCAGGGGCCAGAGCAGGCGACATTGAAGGAAATTTAAAACTGCTGGCTAAGGGTAAACGTAAATACAGTAAGATCATAATTCACGTCGGCAGTAATGACACCCGGTTACGCCAATCGGAGGTCACTAAAATCAATATTGAATCGGTGTGTAACTTTGCAAAAACAATGTCGGACTCTGTAGTTTTCTCTGGTCCCCTCCCCAATCAGACCAGGAGTGACATGTTTAGCCGCATGTTCTCCTTAAATTGCTGGCTGTCTGAGTGGTGTCCCAGAAACGATGTGGGCTTCATAGATAATTGGCAAACCTTCTGGAGGAAACCTGGTCTTGTTAGGAGAGACGGCATCCATCCCACTTTGGATGGAGCAGCTCTCATTTCTAGAAATATGGACAAATTCATTAAACCCCCAAAATATGACTATCCAGAGTTGGGACCAGGAAGCAGAGTTGCAGTCTTACACGCCTCTCTGCAGCTTCTCTCCTCCTGCTACCCCCCAAAAACCCATCTCCATTGAGACTGTGTCAGCTCCCAAAAAGACAAAAACAAACTAAAAACCAGCAATAAACAACTTAAACATAAAAATCACAAAGAAAGAACAATACAGTATCCACATCTGAACCAAAGGGTAAAACAGTGAAATGTGGATTATTAAATATTAGGTCTCTCTCCTCCAAGTCTCTGTTAGTACATGACTTAATAATTGATCAACAAATCGATTTACTCTGCCTTACAGAAACCTGGTTGCAGCAGGATGAGTATGTTAGTTTAAATGAATCAACACCCCGAGTCATTCTAACTACCAGAAATCCCGAAGCACAGGCCGAGGGGGCGGTGTGGCAGCAATTTTTCACACCAGCCTATTAATTAACGAAAGACCAAGACAGACTTTTAATTCATTTGAAAGCCTGATGCTTAGCCTCGTCCACCCCAGCTGTAAAACTCAGAAACCAGTCTTACTTGTTATCATCTATCGTCCACCTGGGCCTTACACAGAGTTTCTCTCTGATTTCTCAGACTTTTTATCTGATTTAGTGCTCAGCTCAGATAAAATAATTATTGTGGGTGATTTTAACATCCATGTAGATGCTAAAAATGACAGCCTCAACATCGCATTTAATCTGTTATTAGACTCAATTGGCTTCTCTCAAAATGTAAAAGAACCCACCCACCACTTTAATCACACTCTAGATCTTGTTTTAACGTATGGCATAGAAACTGAATATTTAACAGTGTTTCCTGAAAACCCTCTGCTGTCTGATCATTTCCTGATAACATTTACATTTACAATAATTGATTACACAGCAGTGGAGAGTAGACTTTATCAAAGTAGATGTCTTTCTGAAAGTGCTGTAACTAAGTTTAAGAATATAATCCACCCACTGTTATCATCTTCAATGCCCTGTACCAACATAGAGCAGAGCAGCTATCTGAATGCTACTCCAACAGAGGTCGATTATCTTGTTAATAATTTTACCTCCTCACTACGTACGACTATGGATACTGTAGCTCCTGTGAAAACTAAGGCCTCAAATCCAAAGTCCCTGACTCCGTGGTATAATTCTCAAACACGTAGCCTAAAGCAGATAACTCGTAAGCTGGAGAGGAAATGGCGTGTCACAAATTTAGAGGATCATCATTTAGCCTGGAGAAATAGTTTGCTGCTTTATAAGAAAGCCCTCCGCAAAGCCAGAACATCTTACTATTCATCACTGATTGAAGAAAATAAGAACAACCCCAGGTTTCTCTTCAGCACTGTAGCCAGGCTGACAAAAAGTCAGAGCTCTACTGAGCCAACCATCCCTTTAACGTTAACTAGTAATGACTTCATGAACTTCTTCACAAATAAAATTTTTATCATTAGAGAAAAAATTACCAATAATCATCCCACAGATGTAATATTATCTACATCTACTCTTAGTACCATCGATGTTAAGTTAGACTCTTTTTCTCCAATTGATCTTTCTGAGTTAACTTCAATAATTAATTCCTCCAAACCATCAACGTGTCTTTTAGACCCCATTCCTACAAAACTGCTCAAAGAAGTCCTGCCATTAATTAATTCTTCGATCTTAAATATGATCAACCTATCTCTAATAATCGGCTATGTACCACAGGCCTTCAAGCTGGCTGTAGTTAAACCTTTACTTAAAAAGCCATCTCTAGACCCAGCTGTCTTAGCTAATTATAGGCCAATCTCCAACCTTCCTTTCATATCAAAAATCCTTGAAAGAGTAGTTGTCAAACAGCTAACAGATCATCTGCAGAGGAATGGCTTATTTGAAGAGTTTCAGTCAGGTTTCAGAGCTCATCACAGCACAGAAACAGCTTTAGTGAAGGTTACAAATGATCTTCTTATGGCCTCTGACAGTGGACTCATCTCTGTGCTTGTCCTGCTAGACCTCAGTGCTGCGTTCGATACTGTTGACCATAATATCCTATTAGAGCGATTAGAACATGCTGTAGGTATTACAGGTACTGCACTGCAGTGGTTTGTATCATATCTATCTAATAGACTCCAGTTTGTACATGTAAATGGAGAGTCCTCTTCAGACACTAAGGTCAATTATGGTGTTCCACAGGGTTCAGTGCTAGGACCAATTCTATTTACATTATACATGCTTCCCCTAGGCAACATCATTAGAAGACATAGCATAAATTTTCACTGCTATGCAGATGACACGCAGCTCTATCTATCCATGAAGCCAGGTAACACACACCAATTAGTTAAACTGCAGGAATGTCTTAAAGACATAAAGACCTGGATGGCCGCTAACTTTCTGCTTCTTAATTCAGATAAAACTGAGGTTATTGTACTCGGCCCTGAAAATCTTAGAAATATGGTATCTAAGCAGATTCTTACTCTGGATGGCATTACCTTGGCCTCCAGTAACACTGTGAGAAACCTTGGAGTCATTTTTGACCAGGACATGTCCTTCAATGCACATATTAAACAAATATGTAAGACTGCTTTCTTCCATTTGTGCAACATCTCTAAAATTAGAAATATCCTGTCTCAGAGTGATGCTGAAAAACTAGTTCATGCATTTATTACTTCCAGGCTGGACTACTGTAATTCACTATTATCAGGAAGTCCTAAAAACTCGCTGAGAAGCCTTCAGCTAATCCAAAATGCTGCAGCAAGAGTACTGACAGGGACTAGAAAGAGAGAGCATATTTCTCCTGTTTTGGCTTCCCTTCATTGGCTTCCTGTTAAATCCAGAATTGATTTCAAAATCCTGCTCCTCACATACAAGGTCTTAAATAATCAGGCCCCATCTTATCTTAATGACCTTGTAGTACCATATCACCCTATTAGAGCACTTCGCTCTTGCACTGCAGGCCTACTTGTTGTTCCTAGAGTATTTAAAAGTAGAATGGGAGGCAGAGCCTTCAGTTTTCAGGCCCCTCTTCTGTGGAACCAGCTTCCAGTTTGGATTCGGGAGACAGACACTATCTCTACTTTCAAGATTAGGCTTCAAACTTTCCTTTTTGCTAAAGCATATAGTTAGGGCTGGACCAGGTGACCCTGAATCCTCCCTTAGTTATGCTGCAATAGACGTAGGCTGCCGGGGATTCCCATGATGCATTGAGTTTTTCCCTTCCAGTCACCTTTCTCACTCACTATGTGCTAATAGACCTCTCTGCATCGAATCATATCTGTTATTAATCTCTGTCTCTCTTCCACAGCATGTCTTTCATCCTGTTTTCCTTCTTTCACCCCAACCAATCACAGCAGATGGCCGCCCCTCCCTGAGCCTGGTTCTGCCGGAGGTTTCTTCCTGTTAAAAGGGAGTTTTTCCTTCCCACTGTCGCCAAAGTGCTTGCTCATAGGGGGTCATATGATTGTTGGGTTTTTCTCTGTATTTATTATTGTGCTATCTACTGTACAATATAAAGCGCCTTGAGGCGACTTTTGTTGTGATTTGGCGCTATATAAATAAAATTGAATTGAATTGAATTGAATCTGTGCAAACACAGAAATGTCACAGTTTAATGAGGACACAGCCGGTGTGATTTAAAAAGAAATGATTTAGAAATGATTTAACTTTATTTACAGGCCTAAAAAATGTTTGTGGTTTGAATATTTTTTGAAGAATTACCCTCACACTCAGTATGATGGGATGGTTGACGTTGTGCCCCACAGATGACTAAATAGACTGGACCTGAGGGGCCATAACTTCGGCTTCTATTGGCTGATTTGCATGGCTCACAGTAGAATTACGGTAACATCACTGAGTTTACGTCAATCCCACAAGTCAAAAGTTGGAAGGTGAGAAATACATGTGACGCAAAATTTACGACACAAAGTCTCTAACCAGGCTGGAAACGGCTGTGCGTCATTGTCCAAGGTGGAGGTGTTCAGAGAAGAGACGTAGCCTTTTCGTGGAATCACAGCGCGGGAAAGTCTCACTTCATGTTGTAGTTTATCGAACGTGAAGCATGTTTGTGGTCCACTTTTGAGGCGGTTCAGTGACTTTTGGTCGGAGCGTGATGAAACCTGCAGTTTTGGGATCTGCGAGATCTGTTTGATGGTCGTAGAAATGTTTTTTATGAGCTTTTATTTGAGATTCAGGGTTTTTGTGGATCCCACACATGGCTGTATTTCTATAACAGGTAACACAGACCCAGTCACCGTTGTCTGGATCTAACAAACAAAGCCTCGATGTACTTATTAGTGTGACCATGTAAGGATGTAAAAACTATGGGTAAAACCGTAACAGTAATAATACAACAGTGTTACTAGTGCACATTTGCCTGTACTGGAGTAATGTGTTCATAGTTCATGCTGATGCAGCAGCTTCCAGCAGAGTGCTGCCATTGTTAAAGTGTGGACTGATCTGTTATCGAGGTTTCTGGAGCAGTGACTGACACAGTCTGGAGTTTCAGTTTTAGGGCAGCCAGCGTTTGAGTGGTTTATGTCTGAGGTACAGCTGTTCAAACACACACAGTCTAACACTTTGTGATACTTTTGAAAGGTTTTGGACATTTTTCTGGTCAGTACAGCAGCTTTGTCCTCACTTTTTTTATCACTATGGAAACTTGGCAGAGGAACTACAAACCCCAGCTCAGAGTTTGATTGAAACTAATTTAGTGTATTAGAGACACAGTTTCCTGCTCCAGTGATCATAATGTCTCCATTAATGACAGTTTCATATGTTATTTCCTGTCCTGAGGTCTTTACGTCACACAGACAATGACATCTGAGGTACAACATGAACTCACACATCAGTGCTCAATAAAATGTTTTGTGCTTCCAAAAGTCTGACCTGCGCAGAGGTCACTGACCTCCACAGTAAAGCTGCAAGAGCATGAAACAGGTAACTTGAATTTGAGCTGCCTGAAGTAATCAGCAGTGTGTGTGTGTGTGTGTGTGTGTGTGTGTGTGTGTGTGTGTAACCCATTTCATACATAGATCTAAAATACTATTAACCAACATTTCTGTGTTCCTGAAGATCCCTCCATCCAAACCTGGAGCCGTGGCTCATCGTCCTGCTGCCTGATAAGACTCAGCCATCGAGTCTATCTGTGCTCATGTCTGTACCCTGTGACACCTCTGCTTATCAGCACATCTGAGAAAGTCATTGTTGGCAACCGCACACGGTGTCACAATCTGCTGCCACACTTCTCCTTTCACTGTTAATCTGATCAAGATCTAGTTTTCCCACCTTCCTGTTCCTCCGTAGCCCAGTTTAGCTGTGGCGTTCCCCAGGGCCCTGTGCTCGGCCCGCTGCTCTGCTCGGGTTACCCACTTCCTCTCAGACATGATACTCAGAACTGATGATCTCTATCCACAGAGAACCCACGCAGACAATATCTTAAAATACATTTTAGTCAGCAAACTTTTGGCACATCCAGTTAAATTAATAATTAATATTGATTAAAACCTCTGATATTTTCTTACAGTTTTATTCAAATAATGCACAAAAACACAGATCTACAAAATGCCAAATATTAAAAGCAGCAGGGCACGTGTACAGCAGGGTCAAGAAAAGAAGATGAGGTTCAAGTGACAGTTACGGGAAGATCCAGAAAATGAGGAAGTTTAGCTCCTTATCTTTAAAAAACAGCAGATTTAATCATCATACACAAAAAAGAAGCTCCTGCTGGCGACACGAGAACAGGAATAAACGCCTCGACTGTAATACCAAATTATTCCAACAGGGCGCTTCGTTCTCAGACTGCAGGATTATGTGTTTACATGTTCATGTCACAAAAGCTTTGGAAATCAGAAAACCGACCTCGATGCCCCAAACATCCAAACCTGCCCGTTATAAAAAGTTAGAGATGCAATCTATAGCATCAAACTTCATTAGCAAAGAGTACAGTTAGCAACCTGCATGACACAGTTACTTCTAAATCACAAGAACAATACGTGAAGTCAAAGTGTGAGATTCTGCTGCTGTGCTTATAGTTTTAATAAGCTGCTGTGGTCACCTGTGTTTCTGTGGACAAGTGTTGGACTTTATACACCTGTGAATGAAAAATGTCCAGTTTTGTGTCATATAAACTGGATGCAGTTAGATGAGAACATCTCACAGTCTCTATTATTAAAGCACAGTTTCACAGCAAAGCTTGAGATGAGCGCCGGATTGATTTCCCTTCATAGCTCAAGTGTTACGCGCTGAATGACGACATGTTGTTGGAGCCTTCCGACGACTTCAGCCCTGACATGCAGATCTCGGACGTGCCACGTGACGAGCGAGCGGTGTAGATGTACCTTTTGCTGAAGCACCAGAGGTCCAGCATGATCTGGCGGAAGTGGTTCCTGAACTTGACCCCGACGAAGGCGTAGAGGAAGGGATTGAGACAGCAGTGCAGGTATGCGACGGTCCTGCAGATGTTGAGAAATTTGAGTTTAAGGTTCTCTGCGTCGCAGCTCCTCTGCTTGAACAGAGACAGCGTGTGGATCAGCAGGGTCACGTTGTACGGAAGATGGCAGACAATGAAGACCACAACAACCGCCAACACCACCCGGACGGCCTTGTGCCACTGGTTGCTCTGCGCCCTCAGCAGCGTGTAGATGATGGAGGAGCAGCAGAATGCCATCACGCACAGCGGCAGCAGGAAGCCAACGGCCATCTGGAGGCTGGGTACCAGAAGCTTCACGAGCGCCGCAGTTTCAGTCTGGTTGAGCTGATGAGCGTGGGCAGAGTTAACGCCACTGCAAACACCCAAACAGCCGAGCAGATCAGCCGGCTGTAGACGAGGGCGCGGTAGCGCGCCGCAAAGGAGCGCGTCGCCCGAACAATCGCGATGTACCGATCGCAGCTGATGCAGGCGAGCAGCAGCATGCCGCTGTAGAGGTTAATGCTGTAGGACGACCGGAGCACCTTACAGGCCGCCCTGCCCATCGACCAATCGTGCTGCTCGTTGTATATGACGAACGGAAGCGTAGCCACGAAGATCAGGTCGGCCACGGCAACGTTGAAGAGGTAGACGTCCGTCATGGTCTTGGTTCTCTTGTAGAAGATGTAAGTCACCATCACCAGGACGTTGCCAATCAGGCCGAATCCACAGATGATGGAGTGGATCAAAGTCTGGGCGATGACCTCACTGGGGTCCGGATCCATGATGCAGAAGCCGTCGTCATCGATATATGTCTCAGCATCGTTGTCACAGTCACCGAATGTCGCGTTTGCAGGACTCTCCGTCATGTTTGGGACCTGGAGAAGAAAAGAAACATGATGAGTGAAGCACCGACTGGAGACATTTTCAGAAGGACCTGAAACGTGCTGTGTGTGAAGGTTTGATCGTTTGATGTTGTTCAGGTTCAGCGAGGATCTCCGGCCTCCATTGTTCTCTGTAGATCTGATGTGTTATTTAATGCTCCATCGCTCAGAGAAACCAGAAGTTGTACACTGTAAAAAACGCTTGTTTATAAAGAATTAAAACACAGAAATCGTGAATTTTTCCTAAAGCTGTCCTGCTGCTGCGCTGCCTGGGTTCCCATCCAGGCGCCGTCCTGGAGCTGACCTTTCTCGTGTCTTCGGGTCAGTCATGTTTACATCGAGGATCTCTCCAGCGTGAAGTGTCTGACGCGCTACATGAGCTGAAGCCGCGGCGTCTGCTTCCACCAGTCAGTGAAGGTCTCGCAGTCACATGTGGGATTTTTGGTCTGTGCCTCTAACAGCTTCCTGTTTCTGCCATGTTTCCACTGAACGCCACCACAGCAGCTCCGACCTTAAACGTCAGCACAGTGTCTTTGGTGGTTTTTGTGTTCCTGTCTCTGTGCCACATAACGATCTGTTGGCTCAACTCTTCTCTGGATGAGTCGGTCTCATCCATTTAACAGCAAACTCAGCAGAACGAGTCTGACACTCAGATGCAAAAGTTTCAGGACACTGAAGTTGTAAAAGTTTACACACCGTCTGATTTCTAAATGTGTGATCGTGTGTGAATCATTTTGCAATAATAGTTATTAATATTGAACCAAATTTAATTTGAATCAAAGTTTTCCTTTGATTTGAAGGAAAACTTTGAAACATCAGTTGTGTGAATAGTTTGATCTGATTCTCACAAACAGCTGAATTACTGTGATTTCTGTCCTGATCTAAAGCTGCAGTTTTACTTCCAGATGTAAAATCTGTGGTGAAAAAGCCAAAATTGAACAACAGAAGGTTCTGTGTGTCCTGCAGTCAGTGTGATGACACCAAAGGAAAATCCTCGTGCCATCATTAATGCTTAGAAAGCAGGTTTGACCTCGGACAGACCACCGCGCTGTCTGATGAAAGAAGATATGAAGAGTTCAGCACCAACACTACAGATAAATCCGGCACAGCGTGCACCCTGCACACACCGGGGGTAGAAACTCCTCACACCTTTTCTAGTGGTTTTAGAAAATAAACCATCGTTCTGTTTCAGCTGTTCCTCTGGTTGTGAATGACCCACTTTCAGCCCGAGGCGACGCCTGCACAGGTACGCTGTGCTTCGTGCTTCTCTCAGAAAATGATCCGATTGTTATCAGAGGGCATCTCAGATGTAATGAGGTCAAAAAACAAACACTAAGAGCCAAACTGAAGTGAGAAAATCACCAAAAAGAGAGTGCAGAGGCTTTGTGTCTGCACAACTGCACTTTAAGCTGCTCTCATGGTATTTCAGAGTTTTTTTCATTGTTCAAACACAAACGAAGATTCTTTCTATCAGATTCTGATTTCTGAAGAAACCAGCGAGCTCTAACCTCCAGTCCGGCCCACTGGATAACATTTCATTCACTTGCTAATTTATTTATTTTTCAATAAAACTATGCTGTCGGATGAGAAGTTAAAATCGGTCTAAATGCAGATAAACCAAATATAATGATGTCAAATCCAAATAGAATCTTCACAGACTGGCTTTTACTGCTGAGTTTAAGTGTTGGGCCTCTGTTTGTGGCTGTGAGACTGTTTCAGAGCTTGTTTGACTCATTACTAACATAAAAAACAAGATTGATTATTGTTATTATTGAGAATTGGAGAAAAAAATCCACATTTTTTCAGAACTAAGATGATGAACTAAACATGTGGATAAAATGTAACAGTTTCAGATTTACTGAACTAGATTTTATCAGCTCGCTGTTAAATTTTGGGCTTTTTCCAGGAGAAATCTTTAAACTATTTTTAGTAAAAAGAAAAATTTTGAAGTTTTTTGTTTCTTTGTTTGTCTTTTAAATAAAGCATTATAAACTTGAGATCAAACCGGGTCGCACGTGGGCCGTGACCTACAGACACTGTGACACCTTAATGAGATTAAAGTACCTCATTTGACCTTTTTGAAATCCTTCCACTGAATTAAATCATCTGAGACTTCAAACGTCACTCCTTAAACACGACGACTCAGAACTGTTCAGTTTTCTGATCTGAGCCGATATAAACCAGCGAGGGTGGGAGCAGTGTGAGAGGCAGAGGAGGATGAAGGGAGGAAGATGGAGGGCAGCACGTACAGACAGTCCTAACCCATATAAAAAGCAGAGGACATGCAAAGTGTGAGATTTAAATGTCTCATATTTGATGTATTGATGAACGTGGGTCTGTGCAAGGATCCGTCTGCAGGCTTTGAAGCTGTTTCCCACACGAGCTCGTTCAACGTGTCTTTGAACAACGTGTGACTGCAAAGCTGCTAAAATACAGATAATTAAACAGGAAATTTGAATTATTCGTTTTTGTCCACCAACAGTTAAATATGCCTGTAACAAAAATAAGCCCACATACTACTACTACTAATAATTATTATTAATAATACAAAAATCCCAGAAATTACATGAAATGAAAACTAAAAATTAAAACTTATAAATGAGCAACTAAATCAAAAAAACCTCTCAGTTTAAATTTAACTAAAAAAATTCAACATGATAATAATTCTGTTTGTTCTGATGTTTATAATGAAAACAGCAGGAAACAGCGAGACCTTCAAAGTAAAAACTTCAACCAGATAAACAAACTGTTAGAGCTTCAGACTTCAGTTCATTTATTTAAGCTGTATTAAGCAGCATTAATAATTAATATTATGTGTTGTTTCTTTGTTAAATCACATTGAATTCATTGATCTGAGGAGACCCACAGCCTGGCGTCTCTCCACGGCCCAGCAGTCACTGGGACGCCGGCTCACATATTTCACATTTTCATATTTTCTCGCTTCCCATCAAGTTAAAATGCTCTTATTAACGCATGAAGCTTTACATGGACATGATAATAATAATATTTGAGTGTGGGGTGCTGTGGTTTCCTCCTGCAGGCCACAGGTTTGCATGTTGGGTTAATTAGTGATTGTAAATTAGCTGCAGGTGTGACTTGTCTGTAATCTGAGGTCCAGCTCTGCTTTTACTTCATGTGTTTGTAGAATTGGACTTTAACACGTTTCTGTAGCTGTGTTAATAATGAAGCCTCTGCAGCGCCGTCATTAGTCTGACTGACTGTGTGCGATCTCCTTCTAATGTGTGGTTTGCCGATAAGACAGTTTTGGTGCATTGGTGAGGTTTGAAAGTTGAGTTTGGGGTTTAGAGATTTGAGTCACAGCAGTTGTGGAAAAACCATCAAAGCAGATAGAAACGAGGGATGGAAAGAGTTTGGGCGAGCGAGAAGGCGTCAGTTATTTCACATGAAATCAGAGCGCGTCTGATGGACCCGTACGAGAGGAGGAAACATCAGGACAACTTCATGTTCCAGTCATTTGTCCTCGTTTCCTTTTTTCTCACACAGCATTCGTGCTTCTTATAATTATGACAGATGACACAGAAAAACAAGGTCACGGCTCCTCCCACCCGAACCCCTCACAATCTTTTTTTTTTAGGTACATTAACTCTAGTATTTTTAATGAAGCATTATTATTATTATTATTATTATTATTATTTTGATGAAACATTGCTACATGTCACTTTCATGCTGTGGATATTTTCTGAGTTCCAGGTCCTGAAATCCACAGCAGGTGGGTTCAGATTTAAATAAAAAAAAAATTCCAGCATTTGTTTTTTAACAATTTCACGAATCCATCAGATGTTCACATGAAATGTTCAAAGCTGAAAAACACATTGAAGCTCTGTTTAAAAACTAAAGTGTTGGAGCCACAAGAGTCCAGAGCTAAAGACAGTTTCCCCCGACAGGCCGCGAGCGTCAGCATAAATAAACTGCAGCAGTTTGTGACACAGAGGAGCAGAAACCAACATTAGTGTCCTGATGTTTGACCTGTTTCTGATAAATCACAGTGCATTCTGGGTAAACCTTTGAGGCTCGTATTAGCATGTGGAGCAGGTAGCAGTCAGATTAATCTGTATTTGACCCCACGATCGTCTTAATTACGTGATTACCTGGAACAACCTGATATGTATTTATTATTGTGCTATCTACTCTAAGCCGTCACCAGCTGCGTGGGGACGTCCTTTCTTTACCTGCCCCCACAAAGGTCACGTCTGACACAAAGAATTTCTCTTTTTTGTGGGAAACTAACATTTGATTAGCTGGCTGTATTTAAAAATGATAATTTGTTGCCTTAAAACAAACAAACAACAACTTTAGAGTTATGAGATACATTAGCTAAATAAACGCGGCCTAGATGTGATTTGGAAGGAGAACCCACAATATTTGCATTTAGTGTCACTCTCACATCTGTGTGCCCCATACACCGCACTGTTACAGTAACACCAGTGACAGTGGTTTGTTACAGTAATAGTAAGAATAAAGTACACCTTTCCTCTATTCTGAGGTTTTTACATATCAGGTGTGGAATTACAGGGATTATTTTACATAACCATCATCTTATCATTGCATTAATTATCATTTCATCAAAGCATTTATTGAAGCTGTTGGCATTATGTTATAATTTGTATTACAGGGGTTATCATAATCAAATATTAACATGTTTATGACAGGTGCAGTTATAACCACTTTAAAATGATTGAGTTAAATATATATATCAAAACTCATATGCTGAGTATATTGTTACAGTAAAATAGTAGCTGAGCAAAGGCCTGAATGTATTCAGCTTCTTGTTGCATTTGAGTTTGCCTAGTTACAGGTGACAGAAGGAGAGGTCCAGTCCATGGTGACCTCAAAGGCCTGAGATCATCACCATATTTGAAAGAGGATGCCAGAAAGGGGAACTTCTGTGTCTGCATTTATCTCTTAGAACAGATCATTGTCTGTACAAGGGGCAAAGAATGTTCCTAAGATGCAAACTATGTGCTTGTAAACGCAAGAGGGGGCGTCATAATACCCTGATGTTATAAAAGCAATCTGAAGTGTATTTTTGGGCGGGGATTTACAACTGATGGTTTCCAGTGTACGTCTCCCCACGCTGCGTGTATTCATTAAAATCAATTGTTTGATTGACCTCTTCTGGACCATCATTGTTTTACTCTCGTCCTCAATTTCGGACCCGTAACATTTGGTGCATTGGCCGAGGGTTGAGTAGAGAGAGTTGGAGGTTGAGACCGAGAGGGTCCGAGGCGCTCGAACGAGCAGACACGAGTCAGTGGTCGAAGTGAGTGGACATAAGCCGGCTTATTCAAAGGTAAGGCACTACCTGTTGAATTATTTCCAAATAGTGCCGGATTGGTTATGACGAAATTAAAAGTCTACTCACTGAAATTACTGGTAAAGGTCTGTTTTGATTTTGGTGAAAATCTCATGAGAAGTGAAGTTGAAGTAATGATAATGAAACGTTGAAAACAAGTAAAGAGTAAAGAGAATAAGTGTATTTAAAGCAGTTGGACTGCAGAGGTATATAGGTAATAGGTAATTGGTCATTTTAATTGGTGAGACGGTTGGACCGGCTTCGGTCATATACTTAATGTGAAGTTATGATGGTTGTTTTAAATTAAGGTAAATTTCTGTAGAACGGCAGTTGGACTGCTAAGAAGTGCATTGTTCGGAGGTGACGCTCTAAATTTACTGGCGACGGTCGTGAATTCCTTGGGAAGGGATAGTCCGATTGGCAATCGTGGACAACTGAGGACGGTCCAAAATAGCTACTGATTGGATCAGTTTACCGTTTGGAACGGTATTTGCACTTTTTTGGGTAGTAAAGCTTGGAGCTTGGGCGTTGGACGCTTTTAAATTGAGTTAGGGATTTTAGAGATTAGACCAGAGACAGGTTGGACCTGATACTGGGTAATTGACAATAAAAAACTTGGAGTTTGTCCCTTGGAGGGTTAACTTAAATTTGTCGAAATTGTCTAGGTTTTAATAGGCCTGATAATTTCTGCAGTTGTAATTATAAAGACGTCTGCGTAAAATAAGAGATCTCTGTGTGAAAGGAGTCTGAGGCAGTGCTGGACCTATTTTTAGACTGTGAGACTGTGTGTGTGTGAAAATGCAAATGAGGCAGCTGTGAGGTCCCTAGAGTTTTAGGAAGTTCATAGAGAGTGTTACACATTGCTGAATGCCTGTATTTAAGATGCTGGTTTTGTTTATTACAATACTGTAAGTAAAGTTTTTATTTCTTGCCATGACTGTATGACTTTTTGCTGGGTTTTGAGATAGGATACTTAAACTGTTGATACTTATGACCGTTATTTGGGGTCTGAAAACTGAAATTGACTTTGAAATAATTTCATTAATAGAGATGTCTGTAAGTGATGTCTCTTTTGGTGTCTAGAAGTAAGATGTTTTAGAATTTTTAGATGGGTTTTGTTTCAGTTTGAGATAATATACACAGTTACATTTGGTGTTTCTCAGGTATTGTGGTTGACTTTGAGTGATACATATAGGTGTAAATCGTTTGATGTTTGTTGGGTAAAGGAGGACTTTAGAAGATTGTAAGTGGTTTTTCTTTTAGTCCGATAATATATAAGTAGTTAGATTTGACAGACTTGTTTACATTTTGGCTTTATGTTAATATAGGTTGCAACGGGCACAGAGGAAACACAGCACAACATCTTAAGGGTTTAAAATAATAATAAATAAATGAATGAAGTTTCTTAAGGGTTCTTGTGTGTGTTTTTAGGGATAGTTTTTGTGGGTTTTAGGGGAGTGTGTGTTGGTGGTGTTTGTGTGTGTAAAACGGAGATAACATGAAAGCAGAGGAATTAGAGACTAGAATGTCCTAGAAGGCAATAAAATGCAAATTAAGAAGCTGTGAACTGCTTAAACCACAGTTGGTTTCACAAGTACTGCTGCAAACATTGTTGAATGCGTGTGTTTAAGACGCCAGTTATGTTTATTAGAGGGTTATAAATAAAGTTTTGAGTTGCTGTAGTGGATGTATAGTAAGTGACTGAATTTTGATAGAGGTATATATTTTGAGCCATAAAGGCTGGTGTGTTTTATTTTTCAGTTATGTGTGTGTGGTGAGAAGCTGTGTGTGAGACGATGAGAGGTTTCAGTTTTTTCTTTTTTCTTTTTGACTTGCTCTTTCTGATTATGGAAGGCATGTCCAAGATACTCGTATGAAAGCGTATCTTGAGTGAGTTTAACCGTGTGAATGCTGTCAGTATTTGATTTGAATGTCTCTGCATGATTTGTCTGAGTGAGTGAAAAAGGGAGAAGTTTGAGAGAAAAGGCAGTGTGTGTGAGACGAGTCATGGCGTCTGAAAGAGGTTAGAACATTTAAAAGTTTGTATGAAATATATTTCTTTTGTGATGTAAAGTAGGATGTTTTAAAGTTTGAAAGTGCTTTTAATTCAAGAAATGCATGAGTGATGTTATGAGAGGTTGAGTTTATTTTTATGTTTGAAAGAGCTCGATTTAAAAGTGTGAGTGAAATGAAGGTGTATTGTTTTTAGATCAAGATTTAGTAGAATTAAAGAGGGTTTTTAGACTATAAATACAAAGAGAGACAGACTCTGTAGAGAACAGGAAATAGTGAACAGGAACTTTGCATGCCCATAAAAGGAACTGAGTGTGTAAAGAAAGAACACAGAGAGACAGACGAGTCAAACTCGAGGGAGATGAAGCAAAATGGAGGTCTTAAGATGAAAAATGAATATGATACTAATTATATGCTTTAGTGTGCCAATACAGGTGGACTTCTCTCAACATTGGAACCTTGAGTGCAGCGCCATAACAATAGATTAACAGAATTGGGAGAAGATAAGCCAGTCTTTGGCTCGAAATTGTGCGGCTTGATCTCTCACTTTGTCCCTGAAACTGAGAAGAAACTCAAAGGACAGTCAAGGACAGTCAATTTCCTGATGAAGATCGACAGAACATCGTGGACTTGAAGAATTAACTGAAGCTAAAAGCAGTGCAAGTGAAAGCAGTAACACTGACGAAGAATGATGAGTCCAGCAGTATGAAAGATGCAACATGCATGCTGGTGAAGAACAGCGTGATGTGTCTGCTTGAAGGCACTGACTCTCATATTTGCCATGAATGGAGAAGAAA
Organism: Oreochromis niloticus; assembly: GCF_001858045.2. Lineage (NCBI taxonomy): Eukaryota > Metazoa > Chordata > Actinopteri > Cichliformes > Cichlidae > Oreochromis > Oreochromis niloticus. Next base: position 11,562 of record NW_020328092.1, on the reverse strand, counting down.
ACAGAGCAAATGAAAATAAGACTGAAGGCACTGAATGTGATATTTTGCCATGCTGGGACTTAACCTAAAAGAAAGACTGTAAAGAAACAGAGAAGAAGACAACAGCTGAGTTGAAACTGTGTTTGCTGGAGCTTTGAAGCCCGAACAGGACACTGTGAATGAAAAAGGACCAGTGAGAGATGAAGCTGGACGAGTTTGACTGCGAGAATATAGGATATGGTTGGATAGAAACAGACCGGAACTCATGATTGTTTAGGGATGTCCACCACATCACAACAAAGAGGTAAACAATACAAAAGGTAAAAATAATCAGAAAATAACTGACAACTATATTAATGAATTGAAAACACACATACACAAGTTGTTACATGTGAGATTATTTTTGAAATGAATCAGAAGTGAGATAGTTTGAATCTAAACCTCAGTGAAAAATGCATGAAGTAAAACGGATTATAATTTAAGATGCAATGAAGAAACAGCTTACACGTAGAGGACATTAACATGAATACATAGAAATGCAACGAAGAACTCAATGAATTAATTCAATGAAGAAGCAGCTTACATTCAATTAACATAAAATGCAAGGAAGAACACGCTTACATACATGGCATAATTGGTGTTTCTGATCAGAGATAGAGAAATGGGTTATTTAAGCACTTGTGATAATAATGAAAATGTCTTAGTTTTGTTATTTTCAGGAGTAAAGCAGACTTGGACCAACTCTCCAGACGCACCAGTCGGAAGGAAATTGTAGGTTAACAGCAATGGATAAGTTAAGGCAAGTTTCTGGTTGAATTGTTGACAGAATCATGTGTCCATGAACCTGGAAAACAGGCCCTAGCTCCTGGCAGAAGACTAGGAGTGCTTTATTTAAGGTGGGAAATCAAAACAGAGGGTTAGTAATTCGGGGAAGGAGAAAACTGACTGTTTAACTGGAGGGTTGGAAAGGTGTCTGACAGGCTGCGAAGCCATAGATGCAAAATACCACACACAAACAGAAAATGTATTAACCGGACAAAGACAAGCTCATGAAGCTTGTCTAATCAAAGCTTAATGCATAGAGACATTGATTGAAAACCTGACTAAGAACACAAGCATATGCAATGAAGATCTGCTGGCTGCTTGTATGAGTGAGAGAATGGTGTACATGTTTAATAAAATAAATGGAAAAAACAAAAGAAAAGTGATTAAAGTAGTGTTTAAAAGAGTGACTTAGGAGTGCTCTCGTACTGAGTGATTAAAACCAGTGATTAGTATAGAAAGAAAATGAAAATAATTCAATAGTGTGTTAAGGTTTAAACATGTATTTCTCTTGTCAAGTTGGCTGTTGAGCTATGACTTAGTATGCAAATTAGCTGGAGCAGAGACACTTCCTGTGTGCGTGTGTCTCGGAGGCTTTCAGTTCAAGAGAGAGCGGTGGCTGTTGAAGATTATTTGGCGAAATATATAATGGTAAAGCATCAGGATATTTGATTACGGTGGTCAGGTCTGTTCAGAGGGGCAGATTTGGACAGGAAATTTATAATGTAGTGATGACACGTTGTCAAAATCGGTTTATATCATATGCTGAATGAAAACATGGCAAAGTGAGGAAGGGTGACATTGTGCAAACGGTCTTTGATCTTTTGACGAGGTTTTCGGTGTGTTGAAAGGGTGAACTTTGAGATTGTTTTTGATTTTGGGGCTGTTGTTTTTCATTTTAATAGAGGGAGTTTTGATAAACATGGACATGTCTAAAAGGGCCCATAGTTTTTATAACAGTGCACTTAGAAAAAACCTGTCAGGTGATTTTGTTTTGTACTTTGATGAGCTAATAATCAGCTCTCTTTTTTCTCATTTTTGCTCTAAGCAGGCCTGGAAGAGAGTGAACTGACGGCGCGGACAAATTACCAAGTAAGGATTGCAGCGAGTCAATCCAGTCAAAAGTATAGAGAACTATTTTCCTAAAAGGAAAACGAGATAAAACAAATGATTGAGCTCATTTTGCTGATGTGGAGCATCTGATGACGAGCGCAGAAGGCTGCAGTATCAGCAAAAAATATCATGTGTGAATGCATGGGAGTGAATGCGAGTGATCGGACCAAGAGGGGAAATAAATAAAAGGTTGACAAACAGGAGGAGTGGAAGACTTAATTCTGGGGATGTTGATGTTTGTTTTGAGAAAATTATTTACTGGGGTTGGATTATGTTATTACATTATAGAATGCTAAATGCTAAAAGGGAAACATTGTTTGAGGTAACTCAAGTTACCATTAACTGAGGTAACACATGATTAATAACTGTTCTGTTTAAGTTTATTTTGTGTTATAACACAGGTTGGATCATAAGTGGGGAAATTGAGTATGAAATGTGAAGTTCTGGTTAACACACAGGTTTTTGTTTCTAGGACGTTCCAAGGATGCAGGCTGTGGATGGAGCCAAGAAAAGATTTGACATGATGATTAATTTGATTTCATTCCTTAAAAACAGGTTTGAAGGTCCGGAGCATGTAGACTTAATATGATATGACTAACCTTTTCTTTTAATGCCCTAACCTGAGTGAAGGATTTTGAGTTTGTAACACATGAGATGTGTTACAAAAAGGGGGAGTTACACGATTTAAGGTTTAATTTGAAAGGGGTTTTAGGATTACTTGATGATGTTTAGGTTTTTTGATAATTTAGGTATGGTAAAACTGAGGCAGAAAGTGTTATTTTCAGGTTATTTTTGATTTCTAGAATAAGAGGTTATAATTTAGGCGTGCACATACAGATATGTCAAAGGAAAATTGTATATATGTGATTAGCTACATGAAATGTGCTCTTCTAGGGTTACTAAGCAAATGTCTATGTGACTTTTTACCTAATAACTTTTGTGATGATAAACTTGTTTACCGACTAGCAGCTTGCTCTCTTCTAGAACATACAGACTTAGGAAAGGGGAACTTCAGCTCTGAGTTCTGAGAATAACTCTGGTATCTTTGTAAGTTGATAGGAAACGTCGAGACAGCCACATAGGGCAAATGTGTTAGAGCTTGTAATTAAATGTGGGCTTGAAAAGAGGAAGCAAATTTGGTACAGGACGTGCTTGAGATGATCAGATGAAAGAAGGGGAAGGTCAGGAATAGTTTAGATTAAGATTGAAAAATTAGATTGGGTGAAAGGGGGGTGTAGCAAGTAGATTCAGGGCAGCTCACAGCCCGGCGTAAACGCAAGGTGCTGTCACTCAGCTTAAGTTATTTGTTTGATTTATTTTATGACAAAATAATAAGGAAACATTGAAAATATACAACACGTTGAGGAGACAGATAGGGTTGGCCAATCGAAAGGTTGGAAGATGCCTCTCTGGAGCTTCTCTCCTGATGCTACCCCACCAAAAGACGCTTATCCATAGAGACTATGTCAGCTCCCAAACAGACAACAACAAACCAAGACTAGCAATAAACAATCTAAACATAAATAATAACAAATAAAGAACAATACAGAATCCAAATTTGAACTGAAGAATAAAATAGTGAAATGTGGATTATTAAATATTAGGTCTCTCTGTTAAAAAAAAAAAAAAAAAAAAAAATCTTTGTTAGCTGACGCCAAGCGGTCGCAGCAGATGGTTGCCCGTACCTGAGCATGGTTCTGCCGGAGGTTTCTTCCTGTTAAAAGGGAGTTTTTCCTTCCCACTGTTGCCAAAGTGCTTGCTCAATAGGGGGTCACAAGATTGTTGGGTTTTTCTCTGTATTTATGAAGCGCCTTGAGGCAATTTTTGTTGTGATTTGGCGCTATATAAATAAAATTCAATTGGATTGTATTGAAGTAAAGTTAAAATGTTATAAAATAGGAATTAGTTAATCTCTCAAGGGAGAAATGAAAAACGGGGACTGGTGTTAAGATAATGAGCAGATACACATTAAAACATTTATTTTATTCCTGTTTTATGTACTTTAATAATGAAGGCTGGCTTGTAGAGCAAGGCCACCTTTTACTCACAAACAAGTGCTCAGCCAGACTGAAAAACAGGAAGTTTTAGTGCACAAGGCATATTAATAGATATAGACACAAAAAGAGGAACTCTCCATATAAACAACGTTCAAAACTGTGTGACGTGTAAAGTACCGAAATAACACCATATAAGTGACAGCTGATGATTCTAATGTCAGAGAGCTCTTGCAACTGGCGTCTGAGCTGTGCAGAGGTCTCTCACCCCCGGAAGATGATTCAATAAAAAGCTCCAAATCTGACATTTACACATGAAGGAATCAATATGGCAGATTTAATGGGATTAGGAGAACCTAATGATTGTACTAAGAAAGCAGAACTTGAAGGGAAAGTCAGGGAAGATTTAAAAGCAGAACCTGTTGGGATTTAGAGATTCTTTTATTGCTATCATATAATCTGCCTTATGATGACTGCATTAATAACATGTTGTATAGTATTATTTTAATAGTATTGAATATGTTTGTGATGACAGTGACATCTCTATTTACAGGTTGAGTTCATTTTATACACAATGCGTAACTGTGCTTGTTTAGAGTTGATGTTCCGTCCAAAAGGGTTTTAAGCTTCACTGGTGAGAGTGTCCAGGTGATACATGTTGAGGGAAGATGAGAACATAGCAGGTTAATTGCATGCACGCTTACAAACACACATGATTTAAATATAGGCCAGGCCAAAGGCCTGGACTTTATGTAGCTTTTAACTTTACAGCTCCTAACTTGCAGGAATGGCGTGGAGTGTAATGAATGAATGCAAAATATGCTTACAGACACAAACATGATATAGATTTATTTTACAGGGTAAAGGTGAAACACATGTTGCTTTGTTTCTGCTTAGCAACTAATGAGGTAAAAGGGGTTAAAGATGAATATATGCAATAAGTGAACAGGAAACGTGTGAGGGTGAGCCGGGTGAAACAAAATGTTGTAGACAATGGAAACTTGTCTAACTGGCATTAACAGTAACTTTTGCATGTTATGTATATGCTTGAAGCCAAAAGAGGCATAAATCCTGATAGAAAATTTTGAAGTGTGCTTTCTAGCGGAGATTTAGGCTGACAGGGGGATGGTGTGTATTTTACTGGGGTGTGTTTAAGAAAACTGAAAGCGTTGCTCACACACATCAAGAGTATTGAGATTAAGTCAAGTTAATATAATGGATAGAGCCTAGAACATGATATTGTGAACCAACTTTGAATAATGACAGGAACCTGAGATGAACACAGTAAGTTAGTAAGGTGTAGCAGAGAAAGGTTGTTTGTTTTCTGTCCCTTACAGGAGAAGATTTCCACTAGAGAGGGACCTAGAAAAGGAGCAGAGACCACTTAAGCATGAATTCAATTCAATTTCAATTTTATTTATATAGCGCCAAATCACAACAAAAGTCGCCTCAAGGCGCTTTATATTGTACAGTAGATAGCACAATAATAAATACAGAGAAAAACCCAACAATCATATGACCCCCTATGAGCAAGCACTTTGGCGACAGTGGGAAGGAAAAACTCCCTTTTAACAGGAAGAAACCTCCGGCAGAACCAGGCTCAGGGAGGGGCGGCCATCTGCTGCGACCGGTTGGGGTGAAAGAAGGAAAACAGGATGAAAGACATGCTGTGGAAGAGAGACAGAGATTAATAACAGATATGATTCGATGCAGAGAGGTCTATTAGCACATAGTGAGTGAGAAAGGTGACTGGAAGGGAAAAACTCAATGCATCATGGGAATCCCCGGCAGCCTACGTCTATTGCAGCATAACTAAGGGAGGATTCAGGGTCACCTGGTCCAGCCCTAACTATATGCTTTAGCAAAAGGAAAGTTTTAAGCCTAATCTTGAAAGTAGAGATAGTGTCTGTCTCCCGAATCCAAACTGGAAGTTGGTTCCACAGAAGAGGGGCCTGAAAACTGAAGGCTCTGCCTCCCATTCTACTTTTAAATACTCTAGGAACAACAAGTAGGCCTGCAGTGCAAGAGCGAAGTGCTCTAATAGGGTGATATGGTACTACAAGGTCATTAAGATAAGATGGGGCCTGATTATTTAAGACCTTGTATGTGAGGAGCAGGATTTTGAATTCAATTCTGGATTTAACAGGAAGCCAATGAAGGGAAGCCAAAACAGGAGAAATATGCTCTCTCTTTCTAGTCCCTGTCAGGACTCTTGCTGCAGCATCTTGGATCAGCTGAAGGCTTTTCAGCGAGTTTTTAGGACATCCTGATAATAGTGAATTACAGTAGTCCAGCCTGGAAGTAATAATGCATGAACTAGTTTTTCAGCATCACTCTGAGACAGGATATTTCTAATTTTAGAGATGTTGCGCAAATGGAAGAAAGCAGTCTTACATATTTGTTTAATATGTGCGTTGAAGGACATGTCCTGGTCAAAAATGACTCCAAGGTTCCTCACAGCATTACTGGAGGCCAAGGTAATGCCATCCAGAGTAAGAATCTGCTTAGATACCATATTTCTAAGATTTTCAGGGCCGAGTACAATAACCTCAGTTTTATCTGAATTAAGAAGCAGAAAGTTAGCGGCCATCCAGGTCTTTATGTCTTTAAGACATTCCTGCAGTTTAACTAATTGGTGTGTGTTACCTGGCTTCATGGATAGATAGAGCTGCGTGTCATCTGCATAGCAGTGAAAAATTTATGCTATGTCTTCTAATGATGTTGCCTAGGGGAAGCATGTATAATGTAAATAGAATTGGTCCTAGCACTGAACCCTGTGGAACACCATAATTGACCTTAGTGTCTGAAGAGGACTCTCCATTTACATGTACAAATTGGAGTCTATTAGATAGATATGATACAGTGTTTTCAAGTGGGAGCTGGTGTTTTATTGCTGGACCACCTAGAGGACATGAGGTTGTTGTCTGATTTGCTGAGTCAGGGGGCCGCTAGAGAGGGTCAGAGCGAAGGTAGTGGACCTGGGAATAGTGTAGTGACGTCTCTGGAAGACGTCAAGAGAGGGAATTGTGGAATTACAGGGATTATTTTACATAACCATCATCTTATCATTGCATTAATTATCATTTCATCAAAGCATTTATTGAAGCTGTTGGCATTATGTTATAATTTGTATTACAGGGGTTATCATAATCAAATATTAACATGTTTATGACAGGTGCAGTTATAACCACTTTAAAATGATTGAGTTAAATATATATATCAAAACTCATATGCTGAGTATATTGTTACAGTAAATAGTAGCTGAGCAAAGGCCTGAATGTATTCAGCTTCTTGTTGCATTTGAGTTTGCCTAGTTACAGGTGACAGAAGGAGAGGTCCAGTCCATGGTGACCTCATAGGCCTGAGATCATCACCATATTTGAAAGAGGATGCCAGAAAGGGGAACTTCTGTGTCTGCATTTATTTCTTAGAATAGATCATTGTCTGTACAAGGGGCAAAGAATGTTCCTAAGATGCAAACTATGTGCTTGTAAACGCAAGAGGGGGCGTCATAATACCCTGATGTTATAAAAGCAATCTGAAGTGTATTTTTGGGCGGGGATTTACAACTGATGGTTTCCAGTGTACGTCTCCCCACGCTGCGTGTATTCATTAAAATCAATTGTTTGATTGACCTCTTCTGGACCATCATTGTTTTACTCTCGTCCTCAATTTCGGACCCGTAACACAGGGAATCATGAAATGAATCCTTTATCAAACACAGCAAGAACGAAATTCAGCGTGGAGATGTTTGCAGCACCAGGCCTGGTGATTTGGGCCCCTTGCAGTCGCCGAGTGAGTCAGTCACGCACGCGGTCCGGCTGGTGCATCTCCATCTGAACACCCCCGGTGCCGTGGCGCAGGCATCTCAGATGGTCAGCAGTCCCGGTGGCATCTCCTCTCTCCACGCTGGTCCTCGGAGATTCCATCGTCAGGAACGTGCGGATGAGGGGGGCGCTCACGCTGTCGTTCCCGGGAGCACCGTTGTCGACATAGTGGACAGAATTCCCAACATCCTGGCGTCCACCCGCAGGCCAACCGGCTCATCATCCACATCGGCACCAATGACATCCCCAAACAGCAATCTGAGCTGCTGAAGCTGGACTTCCTCCAACTCTTCAGCCTCCTTGGTCAGTTGCAGGTGAGTGCTTTTATCTCCGGGCCCACCCCACCTGCGGCAGAGGGATAGGCCGTTTCAGCCGGCTGCTCAGCCTTAACACTTGGCTTTCCTCCGCCTGTGTCTCCCACGGCGTGGGTTTTATTAACAATTTTGATGCCTTCTGGGAGAGGAGACATCTTTTTGGGGCAGACGGACTCCACCTCAACGCCTGGGGACGCCGTTTGCTGTCCGCCAATTTGGTATTTGGCGTACAGCACTCCCGCACACGGCCCTGTCATTACCCCAAACCGACACTACCGCTGATCTGTCCTCCACTGACTGATGTCCCCGTGGTCCCAGCTCCTACATTTGTTCCACTTTTAACAGTAATACACAAAACTCTGGACTCGGACCTCTCTCTCCCACAGTCAACACAATACCCGTCATAATCACAAACAGAGAGCAACACAATTATCATAAATCCAGTAACTCCAAAAACATTAATAACCTCCGGCCTCTTCAAAAATCTCAGACTTCATTGAACTCTACTGTCAAAATCCACCAGTCTCAATTAGTATGGCACTTTTAAATGTCCGCTCTCTGTTGAATAAGTCTTTTATTATTAATGATTTAATTTTAGATAATAAACTTGATTGTTTATTTTTAACTGAAACATGGCTGGGTTCGGATGCACCAGTTGTTCTCACTGAGGCCTCCCCACCAAATTTTAATTTCTCTTTTTCCTTTAGAAGTGGTAAGAGAGGTGGTGGGACTGCATCTTTAACCAACAACACACTCACCACCAAACACATTTTATTTGATCATTTTACCACTTTCGAATTCCACGCTATTGTTTTTAGCAGCCCTCCAGTTTTATCTGTCACATTTATAGACCACCTAAAGACAGTGCTGCTTTTATCAAGGAATTCTCAGAATTTTTAACAAACATACATTCAAAATATAACATGATAATTCTAACCGGTGATTTTAACCTGCACATAGATAATCCTTCTGACCCTGCATCAAAAGAATTCTTAAACATTCTTCACTGTATGGATTTTACCCAACACGTCACGCAGCCGACTCACAACAGAGGACACACTCTGGACCTGGTCATCACCCATGGGCTGTCCACCAGTGTGTCCTCTGTTGTTGACTTGGCTGTCTCTGACCACTACTGTGTGTTTTTTAACATCACCGGTTTTATTCAGCGGGAGACCTCGGTGCGAACTGTGAGGAGGCGCTATCTAACCTCTGAAGTGGCTGCAAATTTTACCAGGGTTTTAGACCAATGCCCCCTGTGATTCTACCTGCACCCTGTGATTTTATTTTAATCATTTTAACAGCAAACTGAAGAAAAGCCTTGACTCCGTTGCTCCACTCACCACCAAAAAGATTAACGTAAAACGTGTATCACCCTGGAGAAACGAAGAAGTCAAAAACTCAAAGAAATTGCAGGGCAGCAGAAAGGAGATGGAGGAAAAATAAAAATGCAATCAACCATCAAATACTTTGCGAGCAACTTAAAATTTACAATAGTACACTAAGGAATTCAAGAAATTCATACTTCGCCAAATAATCAGTAATAACAAAATAATCCCAAGGTCCTCTTCTCCACCATAGATCACTTATTTAACCCTGATTTTAACAGCTCCCAAAGAACCCCACAGACTCACTCTGTGAGCAGTTTGCAGACCACTTCAGGGGAAAAATCAACACCATCAGATGTGATATTTTATCTTCTCGTGTTATGATTTTAAACACATCTGAGGGCTCGACTGTACTGAGGAGACACTGGACAGCTTTGTCCTGGTTAATGCTGAGAACCTTAAGTTTTCTCCACAGTGAGACCCACCACATGTCTTTAGATCCAATCCCCTCTTCACTTTTTAAAACACTTTATGGATTTTTTGAAGCTGAGCTTTTATACATGATGAATTGCTCTCTTCAGTCGGTGTCTTCCCTGCTGCCTTTAAAACGGCGGTGGTGAGGCCCTTCTGAAGAAGAGCAATTTGGATTGCAATATTTTAATAACCACAGACCTGTATCCAACTTACCATTTTAAGTAAATTTAGAAAACTGTTTTTACTCAGATTAATGATTTCTGAATGATAAACAGATCCTAGAAATATTTCAGTCTGGATTTCGGGTGAACCACAGCACAGAGACCGCTCTCCTAAAGGTTTTAAATGATATTAGATGTAACTGGGACTCCCAAAAGCTCTCAGTCCTGGTGCTACTGGATCTAAGCGCAGCCTTTGATACAGTAGACCACGCTATACTTTTAAACAGACTGAAACACATGGTGGGCCTCTCTGGTGCTGTACACAACTGGTTCACTTCCTATCTCTCAGACAGAACTTTTATGGTGTGTATGGATACATGCTCCTCTAAGATCCATAAAATGACATGTGGTGTGCCTCAAGGGTCGGTTTTAGGCCCTGTACTTTTTAATTTGTATATGCTCCCTCTTGGCGGCGTCATCAGGAGGCATGGAGTGAACTAACACAGTTACGCTGATGATACTCAGCTGTATATCTCCGTGTCTCCTGATGACACCAGACCAATGGATGCCCTTTTTAACTGTATTTTAGATATAAAATCTTGGATGGCAGAAAACTTTTTACAGCTTAACCAGGACAAAACTGAAGTTTTAATCATCGGTCCTGAGGCTCAGAGAGAGAAACTCTTGTCTAAATTACAGACATTTTCACTATGTCCTTCACTACAAGTGAAAAACTGGGTGTTATTCTTGACTCTGAGCTTGGTTTTATCCCACATATTAAACATGTAACCAAAATTGGATTTTATCATCTAAACAATATAGCCAGAGTCCGCCCTATTCTCTCTCGGGCCAACACGGAGATGCTGATGCATGCTTTTATTACCAGTCGCATTGATTATTGTAATGCCCTGCTCTCTGGTCTCCCCAAAAAGAATATTTCACCTTTGCAACTTTTGCAAAACTCTGCAGCTCGTGTGCTGACGAAGACCAGAGGGCGGGCCCACATTACACCGGTTTTACAATCGCTGCATTGGCTCCCCGTGTGCTTCAGGATCGATTTTAAAGTTCTTTTATTGGTTTTTAAATGTCTTAATGGTCTTGGGCCTTCTTATCTTTCAGATCTGCTTTTACCATACGAACCCTGGCGGACCCTGAGGTCCTCTGGTACTGGCCTTTTGATTGTCCCTAAAGTCAGGACACATACTCACGGAGAGGCAGCTTTTCAGTGGTTCGGTCCTCGACTGTGGAACAGCCTGTCGGAGGAGCTCAGGGCCGCAGAGAACGTACATGTTTTCAAAAACAGGCTCAAGACCCACCTTTTTAATTTAGCTTTTAACTAACGCTTATTTATTTAATGCTTATTTATTCTATCCTGTTATTCTATTTATATTAATTTAGTTTTACCTAATACCTATTGATTGTATTCTTATTCATTTTTTATCTTCTTACTCTGTTTATACTTATATTTTATATATATCCCACTCTTATTTATTTTATCTTTTTATCCTGTTTATATTCTTATTAGGTTATATCTCCAGTGTTTCCTCGGA
>NW_020328091.1:0-29890 GCF_001858045.2 Oreochromis niloticus | reverse complement strand
ATAGTTTTAATAAGCTGCTGTGGTCACCTGTGTTTCTGTGGACAAGTGTTGGACTTTATACACCTGTGAATGAAAAATGTCCAGTTTTGTGTCATATAAACTGGATGCAGTTAGATGAGAACATCTCACAGTCTCTATTATTAAAGCACAGTTTCACAGCAAAGCTTGAGATGAGCGCCGGATTGATTTCCCTTCATAGCTCAAGTGTTACGCGCTGAATGACGACATGTTGTTGGAGCCTTCCGACGACTTCAGCCCTGACATGCAGATCTCGGACGTGCCACGTGACGAGCGAGCGGTGTAGATGTACCTTTTGCTGAAGCACCAGAGGTCCAGCATGATCTGGCGGAAGTGGTTCCTGAACTTGACCCCGACGAAGGCGTAGAGGAAGGGATTGAGACAGCAGTGCAGGTATGCGACGGTCCTGCAGATGTTGAGAAATTTGAGTTTAAGGTTCTCTGCGTCGCAGCTCCTCTGCTTGAACAGAGACAGCGTGTGGATCAGCAGGGTCACGTTGTACGGAAGATGGCAGACAATGAAGACCACAACAACCGCCAACACCACCCGGACGGCCTTGTGCCACTGGTTGCTCTGCGCCCTCAGCAGCGTGTAGATGATGGAGGAGCAGCAGAATGCCATCACGCACAGCGGCAGCAGGAAGCCAACGGCCATCTGGAGGCTGGGTACCAGAAGCTTCACGAGCGCCGCAGTTTCAGTCTGGTTGAGCTGATGAGCGTGGGCAGAGTTAACGCCACTGCAAACACCCAAACAGCCGAGCAGATCAGCCGGCTGTAGACGAGGGCGCGGTAGCGCGCCGCAAAGGAGCGCGTCGCCCGAACAATCGCGATGTACCGATCGCAGCTGATGCAGGCGAGCAGCAGCATGCCGCTGTAGAGGTTAATGCTGTAGGACGACCGGAGCACCTTACAGGCCGCCCTGCCCATCGACCAATCGTGCTGCTCGTTGTATATGACGAACGGAAGCGTAGCCACGAAGATCAGGTCGGCCACGGCAACGTTGAAGAGGTAGACGTCCGTCATGGTCTTGGTTCTTTGTAGAAGATGTAAGTCACCATCACCAGGACGTTGCCAATCAGGCCGAATCCACAGATGATGGAGTGGATCAAAGTCTGGGCGATGACCTCACTGGGGTCCGGATCCATGATGCAGAAGCCGTCGTCATCGATATATGTCTCAGCATCGTTGTCACAGTCACCGAATGTCGCGTTTGCAGGACTCTCCGTCATGTTTGGGACCTGGAGAAGAAAAGAAACATGATGAGTGAAGCACCGACTGGAGACATTTTCAGAAGGACCTGAAACGTGCTGTGTGTGAAGGTTTGATCGTTTGATGTTGTTCAGGTTCAGCGAGGATCTCCGGCCTCCATTGTTCTCTGTAGATCTGATGTGTTATTTAATGCTCCATCGCTCAGAGAAACCAGAAGTTGTACACTGTAAAAAACGCTTGTTTATAAAGAATTAAAACACAGAAATCGTGAATTTTTCCTAAAGCTGTCCTGCTGCTGCGCTGCCTGGGTTCCATCCAGGCGCCGTCCTGGAGCTGACCTTTCTCGTGTCTTCGGGTCAGTCATGTTTACATCGAGGATCTCTCCAGCGTGAAGTGTCTGACGCGCTACATGAGCTGAAGCCGCGGCGTCTGCTTCCACCAGTCAGTGAAGGTCTCGCAGTCACATGTGGGATTTTTGGTCTGTGCCTCTAACAGCTTCCTGTTTCTGCCATGTTTCCACTGAACGCCACCACAGCAGCTCCGACCTTAAACGTCAGCACAGTGTCTTTGGTGGTTTTTGTGTTCCTGTCTCTGTGCCACATAACGATCTGTTGGCTCAACTCTTCTCTGGATGAGTCGGTCTCATCCATTTAACAGCAAACTCAGCAGAACGAGTCTGACACTCAGATGCAAAAGTTTCAGGACACTGAAGTTGTAAAAGTTTACACACCGTCTGATTTCTAAATGTGTGATCGTGTGTGAATCATTTTGCAATAATAGTTATTAATATTGAACCAAATTTAATTTGAATCAAAGTTTTCCTTTGATTTGAAGGAAAACTTTGAAACATCAGTTGTGTGAATAGTTTGATCTGATTCTCACAAACAGCTGAATTACTGTGATTTCTGTCCTGATCTAAAGCTGCAGTTTTACTTCCAGATGTAAAATCTGTGGTGAAAAAGCCAAAATTGAACAACAGAAGGTTCTGTGTGTCCTGCAGTCAGTGTGATGACACCAAAGGAAAATCCTCGTGCCATCATTAATGCTTAGAAAGCAGGTTTGACCTCGGACAGACCACCGCGCTGTCTGATGAAAGAAGATATGAAGAGTTCAGCACCAACACTACAGATAAATCCGGCACAGCGTGCACCCTGCACACACCGGGGGTAGAAACTCCTCACACCTTTTCTAGTGGTTTAGAAAATAAACCATCGTTCTGTTTCAGCTGTTCCTCTGGTTGTGAATGACCCACTTTCAGCCCGAGGCGACGCCTGCACAGGTACGCTGTGCTTCGTGCTTCTCTCAGAAAATGATCCGATTGTTATCAGGGGCATCTCAGATGTAATGAGGTCAAAAAACAAACACTAAGAGCCAAACTGAAGTGAGAAAATCACCAAAAAGAGAGTGCAGAGGCTTTGTGTCTGCACAACTGCACTTTAAGCTGCTCTCATGGTATTTCAGAGTTTTTTTCATTGTTCAAACACAAACGAAGATTCTTTCTATCAGATTCTGATTTCTGAAGAAACCAGCGAGCTCTAACCTCCAGTCCGGCCCACTGGATAACATTTCATTCACTTGCTAATTTATTTATTTTTCAATAAAACTATGCTGTCGGATGAGAAGTTAAAATCGGTCTAAATGCAGATAAACCAATATAATGATGTCAAATCCAAATAGAATCTTCACAGACTGGCTTTTACTGCTGAGTTTAAGTGTTGGGCCTCTGTTTGTGGCTGTGAGACTGTTTCAGAGCTTGTTTGACTCATTACTAACATAAAAACAAGATTGATTATTGTTATTATTGAGAATTGGAGAAAAAAATCCACATTTTTTCAGAACTAAGATGATGAACTAAACATGTGGATAAAATGTAACAGTTTCAGATTTACTGAACTAGATTTTATCAGCTCGCTGTTAAATTTTGGGCTTTTTCCAGGAGAAATCTTTAAACTATTTTTAGTAAAAAAGAAAATTTTGAAGTTTTTTTGTTTCTTTGTTTGTCTTTTAAATAAAGCATTATAAACTTGAGATCAAACCGGGTCGCACGTGGGCCGTGACCTACAGACACTGTGACACCTTAATGAGATTAAAGTACCTCATTTGACCTTTTTTGAAATCCTTCCACTGAATTAAATCATCTGAGACTTCAAACGTCACTCCTTAAACACGACGACTCAGAACTGTTCAGTTTTTCTGATCTGAGCCGATATAAACCAGCGAGGGTGGGAGCAGTGTGAGAGCAGAGGAGGATGAAGGGAGGAAGATGGAGGCAGCACGTACAGACAGTCCTAACCCATAAAAAGCAGAGGACATGCAAAGTGTGAGATTTAAATGTCTCATATTGATGTATTGATGAACGTGGGTCTGTGCAAGGATCGTCTGCAGGCTTGAAGCTGTTTCCCACACGAGCTCGTCAACGTGTCTTTGAACAACGTGTGACTGCAAGCTGCTAAATACAGATAATTAAACAGGAAATTTGAATTATTCGTTTTTTGTCCACCACAGTTAATATGCCTGTACAAAAATAAGCCACATACTACTACTACTAATAATTATTATTAATAAACAAATCCAGAATTACATGAAATAAAACTAAAAATAAAACTTATAAATGAGCAACTAATCAAAAAACCTCTCAGTTTAAATTAACTAAAAAATTCAACATGATAATAATTCTGTTTGTTCTGATGTTTATAATGAAAACAGCAGGAAACAGCGAGACCTTCAAAGTAAAACTTCAACCAGATAACAAACTGTTAGAGCTTCAGACTTCAGTTCATTTATTTAAGCTGTATTAGCAGCATTAATAATTAATATTATGTGTTGTTTCTTTGTTAAATCACATTGAATTCATTGATCTGAGGAGACCCACAGCCTGGCGTCTCTCCACGGCCAGCAGTCACTGGGACGCCGGCTCACATATTTCACATTTTCATATTTTCTCGCTTCCCATCAAGTTAAAATGCTCTTATTACGCATGAAGCTTTACATGGACATGATAATAATAATATTTGAGTGTGGGGTGCTGTGGTTTCTCCTGCAGGCCACAGGTTTGCATGTTGGGTTAATTAGTGATTGTAAATTAGCTGCAGGTGTGACTTGTCTGTATCTGAGGTCCAGCTCTGCTTTTACTTCATGTGTTTGTAGAATTGGACTTTAACACGTTTCTGTAGCTGTGTTATAATGAAGCCTCTGCAGCGCCGTCATTAGTCTGACTGACTGTGTGCGATCTCCTTCTAATGTGTGGTTTGCCGATAAGACAGTTTTGGTGCATTGGTGAGGTTTGAAAGTTGAGTTTGGGGTTTAGAGATTTGAGTCACAGCAGTTGTGGAAAAACCATCAAAGCAGATAGAAACGAGGGATGGAAAGAGTTGGGCGAGCGAGAAGGCGTCAGTTATTTCACATGAAATCAGAGCGCGTCTGATGGACCCGTACGAGAGGAGGAACATCAGGAATTCATGTTCCAGTCATTTGTCCTCGTTCCTTTTTTCTCACACAGCATTCGTGCTTCTTATAATTATGACAGATGACACAGAAAACAAGGTCACGGCTCCTCCCACCCGAACCCCTCACAATCTTTTTTTTAGGTACATTAACTCTAGTATTTTTAATGAAGCATTATTATTATTTTATTATTATTATTATTTTGATGAAACATTGCTACATGTCACTTTCATGCTGTGGATATTTTCTGAGTTCCAGGTCCTGAAATCCACAGCAGGTGGGTTCAGATTTAAATAAAAAAAAAATTCCAGCATTTGTTTTTTAACAATTTCACGAATCCATCAGATGTTCACATGAAATGTTCAAAGCTGAAAAACAATTGAAGCTCTGTTTAAAAACTAAAGTGTTGGAGCCACAAGAGTCCAGAGCTAAAGACAGTTTCCCCGACAGGCCGCGAGCGTCAGCATAATAAACTGCAGCAGTTTGTGACACAGAGGAGCAGAAACCAACATTAGTGTCCTGATGTTTGACCTGTTTCTGATAAATCACAGTGCATTCTGGGTAAACCTTTGAGGCTCGTATTAGCATGTGGAGCAGGTAGCAGTCAGATTAATCTGTATTTGACCCCACGATCGTCTTAATTACGTGATTACCTGGAACAACCTGATATGTATTTATTATTGTGCTATCTACTCTAGCCGTCACCAGCTGCGTGGGGACGTCCTTTCTTTACCTGCCCCACAAAGGTCACGTCTGACACAAAGAATTTCTCTTTTTGTGGGAAACTAACATTTGATTAGCTGGCTGTATTAAAATGATAATTTGTTGCCTTAAAACAAACAAACAACAACTTTAGAGTTATGAGATACATTAGCTAAATAAACGCGGCCTAGATGTGATTGGAAGGAGAACCACAATATTTGCATTTAGTGTCACTCTCACATCTGTGTGCCCCATACACCGCACTGTTACAGTAACACCAGTGACAGTGGTTTGTTACAGTAATAGTAAGAATAAGTACACCTTTCCTCTATTCTGAGGTTTTTACATATCAGGTGTGGAATTACAGGGATTATTTTACATAACCATCATCTTATCATTGCATTAATTATCATTTCATCAAAGCATTTATTGAAGCTGTTGGCATTATGTTATAATTTGTATTACAGGGGTTATCATAATCAAATATTAACATGTTTATGACAGGTGCAGTTATAACCACTTTAAAATGATTGAGTTAAATATATATATCAAAACTCATATGCTGAGTATATTGTTACAGTAAATAGTAGCTGAGCAAAGGCCTGAATGTATTCAGCTTCTTGTTGCATTTGAGTTTGCCTAGTTACAGGTGACAGAAGGAGAGGTCCAGTCCATGGTGACCTCAAAGGCCTGAGATCATCACCATATTTGAAAGAGGATGCCAGAAAGGGGAACTTCTGTGTCTGCATTTATCTCTTAGAACAGATCATTGTCTGTACAAGGGGCAAAGAATGTTCCTAAGATGCAAACTATGTGCTTGTAAACGCAAGAGGGGGCGTCATAATACCCTGATGTTATAAAAGCAATCTGAAGTGTATTTTTGGGCGGGGATTTACAACTGATGGTTTCCAGTGTACGTCTCCCACGCTGCGTGTATTCATTAAAATCAATTGTTTGATTGACCTCTTCTGGACCATCATTGTTTTACTCTCGTCCTCAATTTCGGACCCGTAACATTTGGTGCATTGGCCGAGGGTTGAGTAGAGAGAGTTGGAGGTTGAGACCGAGAGGGTCCGAGGCGCTCGAACGAGCAGACACGAGTCAGTGGTCGAAGTGAGTGGACATAAGCCGGCTTATTCAAAGGTAAGCACTACCTGTTGAATTATTTCCAAATAGTGCCGGATTGGTTATGACGAAATTAAAAGTCTACTCACTGAAATTACTGGTAAAGGTCTGTTTTGATTTTGGTGAAAATCTCATGAGAAGTGAAGTTGAAGTAATGATAATGAACGTTGAAACAAGTAAAGAGTAAAGAGAATAAGTGTATTTAAAGCAGTTGGACTGCAGAGGTATATAGGTAATAGGTAATTGGTCATTTTAATTGGTGAGACGGTTGGACCGGCTTCGGTCATATACTTAATGTGAAGTTATGATGGTTGTTTTAAATTAAGGTAAATTTCTGTAGAACGGCAGTTGGACTGCTAAGAAGTGCATTGTTCGGAGGTGACGCTCTAAATTACTGGCGACGGTCGTGAATTCCTTGGGAAGGGATAGTCCGATTGGCAATCGTGGACAACTGAGGACGGTCCAAAATAGCTACTGATTGGATCAGTTTACCGTTTGGAACGGTATTTGCACTTTTTTGGGTAGTAAAGCTTGGAGCTTGGGCGTTGGACGCTTTTAAATTGAGTTAGGGATTTTAGAGATTAGACCAGAGACAGGTTGGACCTGATACTGGGTAATTGACAATAAAAACTTGGAGTTTGTCCCTTGGAGGGTTAACTTAAATTTGTCGAAATTGTCTAGGTTTTAATAGGCCTGATAATTTCTGCAGTTGTAATTATAAAGACGTCTGCGTAAATAAGAGATCTCTGTGTGAAAGGAGTCTGAGGCAGTGCTGGACCTATTTTTAGACTGTGAGACTGTGTGTGTGTGAAATGCAAATGAGGCAGCTGTGAGGTCCCTAGAGTTTTAGGAAGTTCATAGAGAGTGTTACACATTGCTGAATGCCTGTATTTAAGATGCTGGTTTTGTTTATTACAATACTGTAAGTAAAGTTTTTATTTCTTGCCATGACTGTATGACTTTTTGCTGGGTTTGAGATAGGATACTTAAACTGTTGATACTTATGACCGTTATTTGGGGTCTGAAAACTGAAATTGACTTTGAAATAATTTCATTAATAGAGATGTCTGTAAGTGATGTCTCTTTGGTGTCTAGAAGTAAGATGTTTTAGAATTTTAGATGGGTTTTGTTTCAGTTTGAGATAATATACACAGTTACATTTGGTGTTTCTCAGGTATTGTGGTTGACTTTGAGTGATACATATAGGTGTAAATCGTTTGATGTTTGTTGGGTAAAGGAGGACTTTAGAAGATTGTAAGTGGTTTTCTTTAGTCCGATAATATATAAGTAGTTAGATTTGACAGACTTGTTTACATTTTGGCTTTATGTTAATATAGGTTGCAACGGGCACAGAGGAAACACAGCACAACATCTTAAGGGTTTAAAATAATAATAAATAAATGAATGAAGTTTCTTAAGGGTTCTTGTGTGTGTTTTTAGGGATAGTTTTTTGTGGGTTTTTAGGGGGAGTGTGTTGGTGGTGTTTGTGTGTGTAAAACGGAGATAACATGAAAGCAGAGGAATTAGAGACTAGAATGTCCTAGAAGGCAATAAAATGCAAATTAAGAAGCTGTGAACTGCTTAAACCACAGTTGGTTTCACAAGTACTGCTGCAAACATTGTTGAATGCGTGTGTTTAAGACGCCAGTTATGTTTATTAGAGGGTTATAAATAAAGTTTTGAGTTGCTGTAGTGGATGTATAGTAAGTGACTGAATTTTGATAGAGGTATATATTTGAGCCATAAAGGCTGGTGTGTTTTATTTTTCAGTTATGTGTGTGTGGTGAGAAGCTGTGTGGAGACGATGAGAGGTTTCAGTTTTTTCTTTTTTCTTTTTGACTTGCTCTTTCTGATTATGGAAGGCATGTCCAAGATACTCGTATGAAAGCGTATCTTGAGTGAGTTTAACCGTGTGAATGCTGTCAGTATTTGATTTGAATGTCTCTGCATGATTTGTCTGAGTGAGTGAAAAGGGAGAAGTTTGAGAGAAAAGGCAGTGTGTGTGAGACGAGTCATGGCGTCTGAAAGAGGTTAGAACATTTAAAAGTTTGTATGAAATATATTCTTTTGTGATGTAAAGTAGGATGTTTTAAAGTTTGAAAGTGCTTTTAATTCAAGAAATGCATGAGTGATGTTATGAGAGGTTGAGTTTATTTTATGTTTGAAAGAGCTCGATTTAAAAGTGTGAGTGAAATGAAGGTGTATTGTTTTTTAGATCAAGATTTAGTAGAATTAAAGAGGGTTTTTAGACTATAAATACAAAGAGAGACAGACTCTGTAGAGAACAGGAAATAGTGAACAGGAACTTTGCATGCCCATAAAAGGAACTGAGTGTGTAAAGAAAGAACACAGAGAGACAGACGAGTCAAACTCGAGGGAGATGAAGCAAAATGGAGGTCTTAAGATGAAAAATGAATATGATACTAATTATATGCTTTAGTGTGCCAATACAGGTGGACTTCTCTCAACATTGGAACCTTGAGTGCAGCGCCATAACAATAGATTAACAGAATTGGAGAAGATAAGCCAGTCTTTGGCTCGAAATTGTGCGGCTTGATCTCTCACTTTGTCCCTGAAACTGAGAAGAAACTCAAAGGACAGTCAAGGACAGTCAATTTCCTGATGAAGATCGACAGAACATCGTGGACTTGAAGAATTAACTGAAGCTAAAAGCAGTGCAAGTGAAAGCAGTAACACTGACGAAGAATGATGAGTCCAGCAGTATGAAAGATGCAACATGCATGCTGGTGAAGAACAGCGTGATGTGTCTGCTTGAAGGCACTGACTCTCATATTTGCCATGAATGGAGAAGAAAACAGAGCAAATGAAAATAAGACTGAGGCACTGAATGTGATATTTTGCCATGCTGGGACTTAACCTAAAAGAAAGACTGTAAAGAAACAGAGAAGAAGACAACAGCTGAGTTGAAACTGTGTTTGCTGGAGCTTTGAAGCCCGAACAGGACACTGTGAATGAAAAGGACCAGTGAGAGATGAAGCTGGACGAGTTTGACTGCGAGAATATAGGATATGGTTGGATAGAAACAGACCGGAACTCATGATTGTTTAGGGATGTCCACCACATCACAACAAAGAGGTAAACATACAAAAGGTAAAAATAATCAGAAAATAACTGACAACTATATTAATGAATTGAAAACACACATACACAAGTTGTTACATGTGAGATTATTTTTGAAATGAATCAGAAGTGAGATAGTTTGAATCTAAACCTCAGTGAAAATGCATGAAGTAAAACGGATTATAATTTAAGATGCAATGAAGAAACAGCTTACACGTAGAGGACATTAACATGAATACATAGAAATGCAACGAAGAACTCAATGAATTAATTCAATGAAGAAGCAGCTTACATTCAATTAACATAAAATGCAAGGAAGAACACGCTTACATACATGCATAATTGGTGTTTCTGATCAGAGATAGAGAAATGGGTTATTTAAGCACTTGTGATAATAATGAAAATGTCTTAGTTTTGTTATTTTCAGGAGTAAAGCAGACTTGGACCAACTCTCCAGACGCACCAGTCGGAAGGAAATTGTAGGTTAACAGCAATGGATAAGTTAAGGCAAGTTTCTGGTTGAATTGTTGACAGAATCATGTGTCCATGAACCTGGAAAACAGGCCCTAGCTCCTGGCAGAAGACTAGGAGTGCTTTATTTAAGGTGGGAATCAAACAGAGGGTTAGTAATTCGGGGAAGGAGAAAACTGACTGTTTAACTGGAGGGTTGGAAAGGTGTCTGACAGGCTGCGAAGCCATAGATGCAAATACCACACACAAACAGAAAATGTATTAACCGGACAAAGACAAGCTCATGAAGCTTGTCTAATCAAAGCTTAATGCATAGAGACATTGATTGAAAACCTGACTAAGAACACAAGCATATGCAATGAAGATCTGCTGGCTGCTTGTATGAGTGAGAGAATGGTGTACATGTTTAATAAAATAAATGGAAAAAACAAAAGAAAGTGATTAAAGTAGTGTTTAAAAGAGTGACTTAGGAGTGCTCTCGTACTGAGTGATTAAAACCAGTGATTAGTATAGAAAGAAATGAAAATAATTCAATAGTGTGTTAAGGTTTAAACATGTATTTCTCTTGTCAAGTTGGCTGTTGAGCTATGACTTAGTATGCAAATTAGCTGGAGCAGAGACACTTCCTGTGTGCGTGTGTCTCGGAGGCTTTCAGTTCAAGAGAGAGCGGTGGCTGTTGAAGATTATTTGGCGAAATATATAATGGTAAAGCATCAGGATATTTGATTACGGTGGTCAGGTCTGTTCAGAGGGGCAGATTTGGACAGGAATTTATAATGTAGTGATGACACGTTGTCAAAATCGGTTTATATCATATGCTGAATGAAAACATGGCAAAGTGAGGAAGGGTGACATTGTGCAAACGGTCTTTGATCTTTTGACGAGGTTTTCGGTGTGTTGAAAGGGTGAACTTTGAGATTGTTTTTGATTTTGGGGCTGTTGTTTTCATTTTAATAGAGGGAGTTTTGATAAACATGGACATGTCTAAAAGGGCCCATAGTTTTATAACAGTGCACTTAGAAAAACCTGTCAGGTGATTTTGTTTTGTACTTTGATGAGCTAATAATCAGCTCTCTTTTTTCTCATTTTTGCTCTAAGCAGGCCTGGAAGAGAGTGAACTGACGGCGCGGACAAATTACCAAGTAAGGATTGCAGCGAGTCAATCCAGTCAAAAGTATAGAGAACTATTTTCCTAAAAAGGAAAACGAGATAAAACAAATGATTGAGCTCATTTTGCTGATGTGGAGCATCTGATGACGAGCGCAGAAGGCTGCAGTATCAGCAAAAAATATCATGTGTGAATGCATGGGAGTGAATGCGAGTGATCGGACCAAGAGGGGAAATAAATAAAAGGTTGACAAACAGGAGGAGTGGAAGACTTAATTCTGGGGATGTTGATGTTTGTTTGAGAAAATTATTTACTGGGGTTGGATTATGTTATTACATTATAGAATGCTAAATGCTAAAAGGGAAACATTGTTTGAGGTAACTCAAGTTACCATTAACTGAGGTAACACATGATTAATAACTGTTCTGTTTAAGTTTATTTTGTGTTATAACACAGGTTGGATCATAAGTGGGGAAATTGAGTATGAAATGTGAAGTTCTGGTTAACACACAGGTTTTTGTTTCTAGGACGTTCCAAGGATGCAGGCTGTGGATGGAGCCAAGAAAAGATTTGACATGATGATTAATTTGATTTCATTCCTTAAAAACAGGTTTGAAGGTCCGGAGCATGTAGACTTAATATGATATGACTAACCTTTTCTTTTAATGCCCTAACCTGAGTGAAGGATTTGAGTTTGTAACACATGAGATGTGTTACAAAAAGGGGGGAGTTACACGATTTAAGGTTTAATTTGAAAGGGGTTTTAGGATTACTTGATGATGTTTAGGTTTTTGATAATTTAGGTATGGTAAAACTGAGGCAGAAAGTGTTATTTTCAGGTTATTTTTGATTTCTAGAATAAGAGGTTATAATTTAGGCGTGCACATACAGATATGTCAAAGGAAAATTGTATATATGTGATTAGCTACATGAAATGTGCTCTTCTAGGGTTACTAAGCAAATGTCTATGTGACTTTTTACCTAATAACTTTTGTGATGATAAACTTGTTTACCGACTAGCAGCTTGCTCTCTTCTAGAACATACAGACTTAGGAAAGGGAACCTCAGCTCTGAGTTCTGAGAATAACTTTGTAAGTTGATAGGAAACGTCGAGACAGCCAATAGGGCAAATGTGTTAGAGCTTGTAATTAAATGTGGGCTTGAAAAGGTGACTGGAAGGAAGCAAATTTGGTACAGGACGTGCTTGAGATGATCAGATGAAAGAAGGGGAAGGTCAGGAATAGTTTAGATTAAGATTGAAAAATTAGATTGGGTGAAAGGGGGGTGTAGCAAGTAGATTCAGGGCAGCTCACAGCCCGGCGTAAACGCAAGGTGCTGTCACTCAGCTTAAGTTATTTGTTTGATTTATTTTATGACAAAATAATAAGGAAACATTGAAAATATACAACACGTTGAGGAGACAGATAGGGTTGGCCAATCGAAAGGTTGGAAGATGCCTCTCTGGAGCTTCTCTCCTGATGCTACCCCACCAAAAGACGCTTATCCATAGAGACTATGTCAGCTCCCAAACAGACAACAACAAACCAAGACTAGCAATAAACAATCTAAACATAAATAATAACAAATAAAGAACAATACAGAATCCAAATTTGAACTGAAGAATAAAATAGTGAAATGTGGATTATTAAATATTAGGTCTCTCTGTTAAAAAAAAAAAAAAAAAAAAAATCTTTGTTAGCTGACGCCAAGCGGTCGCAGCAGATGGTTGCCCGTACCTGAGCATGGTTCTGCCGGAGGTTTCTTCCTGTTAAAAGGGAGTTTTTCCTTCCCACTGTTGCCAAAGTGCTTGCTCAATAGGGGGTCACAAGATTGTTGGGTTTTTCTCTGTATTTATGAAGCGCCTTGAGGCAATTTTTGTTGTGATTTGGCGCTATATAAATAAAATTCAATTGGATTGTATTGAAGTAAAGTTAAAATGTTATAAATAGGAATTAGTTAATCTCTCAAGGGAGAAATGAAAAACGGGGACTGGTGTTAAGATAATGAGCAGATACACATTAAAACATTTATTTTATTCCTGTTTTATGTACTTTAATAATGAAGGCTGGCTTGTAGAGCAAGGCCACCTTTTACTCACAAACAAGTGCTCAGCCAGACTGAAAAACAGGAAGTTTTAGTGCACAAGGCATATTAATAGATATAGACACAAAAGAGGAACTCTCCATATAAACAACGTTCAAAACTGTGTGACGTGTAAAGTACCGAAATAACACCATATAAGTGACAGCTGATGATTCTAATGTCAGAGAGCTCTTGCAACTGGCGTCTGAGCTGTGCAGAGGTCTCTCACCCCCGGAAGATGATTCAATAAAAAGCTCCAAATCTGACATTTACACATGAAGGAATCAATATGGCAGATTTAATGGGATTAGGAGAACCTAATGATTGTACTAAGAAAGCAGAACTTGAAGGGAAAGTCAGGGAAGATTTAAAAGCAGAACCTGTTGGGATTTAGAGATTCTTTTATTGCTATCATATAATCTGCCTTATGATGACTGCATTAATAACATGTGTATAGTATTATTTTAATAGTATTGAATATGTTTGTGATGACAGTGACATCTCTATTTACAGGTTGAGTTCATTTTATACACAATGCGTAACTGTGCTTGTTTAGAGTTGATGTTCCGTCCAAAAGGGTTTTAAGCTTCACTGGTGAGAGTGTCCAGGTGATACATGTTGAGGGAAGATGAGAACATAGCAGGTTAATTGCATGCACGCTTACAAACACACATGATTTAAATATAGGCCAGGCCAAAGGCCTGGACTTTATGTAGCTTTTAACTTTACAGCTCCTAACTTGCAGGAATGGCGTGGAGTGTAATGAATGAATGCAAAATATGCTTACAGACACAAACATGATATAGATTTATTTTACAGGGTAAAGGTGAAACACATGTTGCTTTGTTTCTGCTTAGCAACTAATGAGGTAAAAGGGGTTAAAGATGAATATATGCAATAAGTGAACAGGAAACGTGTGAGGGTGAGCCGGGTGAAACAAAATGTTGTAGACAATGGAAACTTGTCTAACTGGCATTAACAGTAACTTTTGCATGTTATGTATATGCTTGAAGCCAAAAGAGGCATAAATCCTGATAGAAAATTTTGAAGTGTGCTTCTAGCGGAGATTTAGGCTGACAGGGGGATGGTGTGTATTTTACTGGGGTGTGTTTAAGAAAACTGAAAGCGTTGCTCACACACATCAAGAGTATTGAGATTAAGTCAAGTTAATATAATGGATAGAGCCTAGAACATGATATTGTGAACCAACTTTGAATAATGACAGGAACCTGAGATGAACACAGTAAGTTAGTAAGGTGTAGCAGAGAAAGGTTGTTTGTTTTCTGTCCCTTACAGGAGAAGATTTCCACTAGAGAGGGACCTAGAAAAGGAGCAGAGACCACTTAAGCATGAATTCAATTCAATTTCAATTTTATTTATATAGCGCCAAATCACAACAAAAGTCGCCTCAAGGCGCTTTATATTGTACAGTAGATAGCACAATAATAAATACAGAGAAAAACCCAACAATCATATGACCCCTATGAGCAAGCACTTTGGCGACAGTGGGAAGGAAAAACTCCCTTTTAACAGGAAGAAACCTCCGGCAGAACCAGGCTCAGGGAGGGGCGGCCATCTGCTGCGACCGGTTGGGGTGAAAGAAGGAAAACAGGATGAAAGACATGCTGTGGAAGAGAGACAGAGATTAATAACAGATATGATTCGATGCAGAGAGGTCTATTAGCACATAGTGAGTGAGAAAGGTGACTGGAAGGGAAAAACTCAATGCATCATGGGAATCCCCGGCAGCCTACGTCTATTGCAGCATAACTAAGGGAGGATTCAGGGTCACCTGGTCCAGCCCTAACTATATGCTTTAGCAAAAAGGAAAGTTTTAAGCCTAATCTTGAAAGTAGAGATAGTGTCTGTCTCCCGAATCCAAACTGGAAGTTGGTTCCACAGAAGAGGGGCCTGAAAACTGAAGGCTCTGCCTCCCATTCTACTTTTAAATACTCTAGGAACAACAAGTAGGCCTGCAGTGCAAGAGCGAAGTGCTCTAATAGGGTGATATGGTACTACAAGGTCATTAAGATAAGATGGGGCCTGATTATTTAAGACCTTGTATGTGAGGAGCAGGATTTTGAATTCAATTCTGGATTTAACAGGAAGCCAATGAAGGGAAGCCAAAACAGGAGAAATATGCTCTCTCTTTCTAGTCCCTGTCAGGACTCTTGCTGCAGCATCTTGGATCAGCTGAAGGCTTTTCAGCGAGTTTTTAGGACATCCTGATAATAGTGAATTACAGTAGTCCAGCCTGGAAGTAATAAATGCATGAACTAGTTTTTCAGCATCACTCTGAGACAGGATATTTCTAATTTTAGAGATGTTGCGCAAATGGAAGAAAGCAGTCTTACATATTTGTTTAATATGTGCGTTGAAGGACATGTCCTGGTCAAAAATGACTCCAAGGTTCCTCACAGCATTACTGGAGGCCAAGGTAATGCCATCCAGAGTAAGAATCTGCTTAGATACCATATTTCTAAGATTTTCAGGGCCGAGTACAATAACCTCAGTTTATCTGAATTAAGAAGCAGAAAGTTAGCGGCCATCCAGGTCTTTATGTCTTTAAGACATTCCTGCAGTTTAACTAATTGGTGTGTGTTACCTGGCTTCATGGATAGATAGAGCTGCGTGTCATCTGCATAGCAGTGAAAATTTATGCTATGTCTTCTAATGATGTTGCCTAGGGGAAGCATGTATAATGTAAATAGAATTGGTCCTAGCACTGAACCCTGTGGAACACCATAATTGACCTTAGTGTCTGAAGAGGACTCTCCATTTACATGTACAAATTGGAGTCTATTAGATAGATATGATACAGTGTTTCAAGTGGGAGCTGGTGTTTTATTGCTGGACCACCTAGAGGACATGAGGTTGTTGTCTGATTTGCTGAGTCAGGGGGCCGCTAGAGAGGGTCAGAGCGAAGGTAGTGGACCTGGGAATAGTGTAGTGACGTCTCTGGAAGACGTCAAGAGAGGAATTGTGGAATTACAGGGATTATTTTACATAACCATCATCTTATCATTGCATTAATTATCATTTCATCAAAGCATTTATTGAAGCTGTTGGCATTATGTTATAATTTGTATTACAGGGGTTATCATAATCAAATATTAACATGTTTATGACAGGTGCAGTTATAACCACTTTAAAATGATTGAGTTAAATATATATATCAAAACTCATATGCTGAGTATATTGTTACAGTAAAATAGTAGCTGAGCAAAGGCCTGAATGTATTCAGCTTCTTGTTGCATTTGAGTTTGCCTAGTTACAGGTGACAGAAGGAGAGGTCCAGTCCATGGTGACCTCATAGGCCTGAGATCATCACCATATTGAAAGAGGATGCCAGAAAGGGGAACTTCTGTGTCTGCATTTATTTCTTAGAATAGATCATTGTCTGTACAAGGGGCAAAGAATGTTCCTAAGATGCAAACTATGTGCTTGTAAACGCAAGAGGGGGCGTCATAATACCCTGATGTTATAAAAGCAATCTGAAGTGTATTTTGGCGGGGATTTACAACTGATGGTTTCCAGTGTACGTCTCCCCACGCTGCGTGTATTCATTAAAATCAATTGTTTGATTGACCTCTTCTGGACCATCATTGTTTTACTCTCGTCCTCAATTTCGGACCCGTAACACAGGGAATCATGAAATGAATCCTTTATCAAACACAGCAAGAACGAAATTCAGCGTGGAGATGTTTGCAGCACCAGGCCTGGTGATTTGGGCCCCTTGCAGTCGCCGAGTGAGTCAGTCACGCACGCGGTCCGGCTGGTGCATCTCCATCTGAACACCCCCGGTGCCGTGGCGCAGGCATCTCAGATGGTCAGCAGTCCCCGGTGGCATCTCCTCTCTCCACGCTGGTCCTCGGAGATTCCATCGTCAGGAACGTGCGGATGAGGGGGGCGCTCACGCTGTCGTTCCCGGGAGCCACCGTTGTCGACATAGTGGACAGAATTCCCAACATCCTGGCGTCCCACCCGCAGGCCAACCGGCTCATCATCCACATCGGCACCAATGACATCCCCAAACAGCAATCTGAGCTGCTGAAGCTGGACTTCCTCCAACTCTTCAGCCTCCTTGGTCAGTTGCAGGTGAGTGCTTTTATCTCCGGGCCCACCCCACCTGCGGCAGAGGGATAGGCCGTTTCAGCCGGCTGCTCAGCCTTAACACTTGGCTTTCCTCCGCCTGTGTCTCCCACGGCGTGGGTTTTATTAACAATTTTGATGCCTTCTGGGAGAGGAGACATCTTTTTGGGGCAGACGGACTCCACCTCAACGCCTGGGGACGCCGTTTGCTGTCCGCCAATTTGGTATTTGGCGTACAGCACTCCCGCACACGGCCCTGTCATTACCCCAAACCGACACTACCCGCTGATCTGTCCTCCACTGACTGATGTCCCCGTGGTCCCAGCTCCTACATTTGTTCCACTTTTAACAGTAATACACAAAACTCTGGACTCGGACCTCTCTCTCCCACAGTCAACACAATACCCGTCATAATCACAAACAGAGAGCAACACAATTATCATAAATCCAGTAACTCCAAAAACATTAATAACCTCCGGCCTCTTCAAAAATCTCAGACTTCATTGAACTCTACTGTCAAAAATCCACCAGTCTCAATTAGTATGGCACTTTTAAATGTCCGCTCTCTGTTGAATAAGTCTTTTATTATTAATGATTTAATTTTAGATAATAAACTTGATTGTTTATTTTTAACTGAAACATGGCTGGGTTCGGATGCACCAGTTGTTCTCACTGAGGCCTCCCCACCAAATTTTAATTTCTCTTTTTCCTTTAGAAGTGGTAAGAGAGGTGGTGGGACTGCATCTTTAACCAACAACACACTCACCACCAAACACATTTTATTTGATCATTTTACCACTTTCGAATTCCACGCTATTGTTTTTAGCAGCCCTCCAGTTTTATCTGTCACATTTATAGACCACCTAAAGACAGTGCTGCTTTTATCAAGGAATTCTCAGAATTTTTAACAAACATACATTCAAAATATAACATGATAATTCTAACCGGTGATTTTAACCTGCACATAGATAATCCTTCTGACCCTGCATCAAAAGAATTCTTAAACATTCTTCACTGTATGGATTTTACCCAACACGTCACGCAGCCGACTCACAACAGAGGACACACTCTGGACCTGGTCATCACCCATGGGCTGTCCACCAGTGTGTCCTCTGTTGTTGACTTGGCTGTCTCTGACCACTACTGTGTGTTTTTTAACATCACCGGTTTTATTCAGCGGGAGACCTCGGTGCGAACTGTGAGGAGGCGCTATCTAACCTCTGAAGTGGCTGCAAATTTTACCAGGGTTTTAGACCAATGCCCCCTGTGATTCTACCTGCACCCTGTGATTTTATTTTTAATCATTTTAACAGCAAACTGAAGAAAAGCCTTGACTCCGTTGCTCCACTCACCACCAAAAAGATTAACGTAAAACGTGTATCACCCTGGAGAAACGAAGAAGTCAAAAAACTCAAAAGAAATTGCAGGGCAGCAGAAAGGAGATGGAGGAAAAATAAAAATGCAATCAACCATCAAATACTTTGCGAGCAACTTAAAATTTACAATAGTACACTAAGGAATTCAAGAAATTCATACTTCGCCAAAATAATCAGTAATAACAAAAATAATCCCAAGGTCCTCTTCTCCACCATAGATCACTTATTTAACCCTGATTTTAACAGCTCCCAAAGAACCCACAGACTCACTCTGTGAGCAGTTTGCAGACCACTTCAGGGGAAAAATCAACACCATCAGATGTGATATTTTATCTTCTCGTGTTATGATTTTAAACACATCTGAGGGCTCGACTGTACCTGAGGAGACACTGGACAGCTTTGTCCTGGTTAATGCTGAGAACCTTAAGTTTTCTCCACAGTGAGACCCACCACATGTCTTTTAGATCCAATCCCCTCTTCACTTTTTAAAACACTTTATGGATTTTTGAAGCTGAGCTTTTATACATGATGAATTGCTCTCTTCAGTCGGTGTCTTCCCTGCTGCCTTTAAAACGGCGGTGGTGAGGCCCCTTCTGAAGAAGAGCAATTTGGATTGCAATAATTTTAATAACCACAGACCTGTATCCAACTTACCATTTTTAAGTAAAATTTTAGAAAAACTTGTTTTTACTCAGATTAATGATTTTCTGAATGATAAACAGATCCTAGAAATATTTCAGTCTGGATTTCGGGTGAACCACAGCACAGAGACCGCTCTCCTAAAGGTTTTAAATGATATTAGATGTAACTGGGACTCCCAAAAGCTCTCAGTCCTGGTGCTACTGGATCTAAGCGCAGCCTTTGATACAGTAGACCACGCTATTCTTTTAAACAGACTGAAACACATGGTGGGCCTCTCTGGTGCTGTACACAACTGGTTCACTTCCTATCTCTCAGACAGAACTTTTATGGTGTGTATGGATACATGCTCCTCTAAGATCCATAAAATGACATGTGGTGTGCCTCAAGGGTCGGTTTTAGGCCCTGTACTTTTTAATTTGTATATGCTCCCTCTTGGCGGCGTCATCAGGAGGCATGGAGTGAACTAACACAGTTACGCTGATGATACTCAGCTGTATATCTCCGTGTCTCCTGATGACACCAGACCAATGGATGCCCTTTTTAACTGTATTTTAGATATAAAATCTTGGATGGCAGAAAACTTTTTACAGCTTAACCAGGACAAAACTGAAGTTTTAATCATCGGTCCTGAGGCTCAGAGAGAGAAACTCTTGTCTAAATTACAGACATTTTCACTATGTCCTTCACTACAAGTGAAAAACCTGGGTGTTATTCTTGACTCTGAGCTTGGTTTTATCCCACATATTAAACATGTAACCAAATTGGATTTTATCATCTAAACAATATAGCCAGAGTCCGCCCTATTCTCTCTCGGGCCAACACGGAGATGCTGATGCATGCTTTTATTACCAGTCGCATTGATTATTGTAATGCCCTGCTCTCTGGTCTCCCCAAAAAGAATATTTCACCTTTGCAACTTTGCAAAACTCTGCAGCTCGTGTGCTGACGAAGACCAGAGGGCGGGCCCACATTACACCGGTTTTACAATCGCTGCATTGGCTCCCCGTGTGCTTCAGGATCGATTTTAAAGTTCTTTTATTGGTTTTTAAATGTCTTAATGGTCTTGGGCCTTCTTATCTTTCAGATCTGCTTTTACCATACGAACCCTGGCGGACCCTGAGGTCCTCTGGTACTGGCCTTTTGATTGTCCCTAAAGTCAGGACACATACTCACGGAGAGGCAGCTTTTCAGTGGTTCGGTCCTCGACTGTGGAACAGCCTGTCGGAGGAGCTCAGGGCCGCAGAGAACGTACATGTTTTCAAAAACAGGCTCAAGACCCACCTTTTTAATTTAGCTTTTAACTAACGCTTATTTATTTAATGCTTATTTATTCTATCCTGTTATTCTATTTATATTAATTTAGTTTTACCTAATACCTATTGATTGTATTCTTATTCATTTTTTATCTTCTTACTCTGTTTATACTTATATTTATATTATATCCCACTCTTATTTATTTTATCTTTTTATCCTGTTTATATTCTTATTAGGTTATATCTCCAGTGTTTCCTCGGAGGGGGCTCTCTGCACCGGGGCTGTGATCGACCGTGGCTGCTGGGGCTCTGTGGGTCCTCTCAGCCTGGCTGGGGGCTTCTTTGCCTCCCTCCTGCTGTGTGCCCAGCCTGGAGGCTGCGGTCTGTGATCGGCTCCCGGTGCAGACAGCTCCCTGCGATAGTGTTTCCTCACTTGGCTAATGCGTACCCAGCCCAATTTTACTCTTTAGGTGTGTGTGTGTGTGTGTGTGTGGGGGGGGGGGGGGAGATGTGTGTATCATGACCGCTTCTGTTAATGACAGTGTGGGGAATGAGTGGGAGGGTGGGGTGGGCTGCTTTTAACCATGTAAAGCACTTTGTGCTACAGTTTGTATGAAAAGTGCTTTATAAATAAAGATTGATTGATTGATTGATTGATAAATGCTGTTTACATCAAAGTATTCTTTACTCATCTGTGAGGTCGTCTGTTCCACAGCTACAACTGGGACCACACTGGGACCAAACTGGGACCAAGCAATCAACAGAACAATGATCCCACACACAGGAAATCTAAAAAGCATTTCTAGGATTTTTACTAGTTATTTATTAACAGCATTATTAGTGGAAAACAGGTAAATGTACAAATAAATACTGGATACCAAATCAAACATCCAGAAGAATCCAAGTTTCTTTCTTTCTGTATTTTAATACAATTTATATAATAAAACATATTATACTTTATTTAATAAAATAAATTTCATTCAAAATAACAGTTAATAAGTAAATAAACTTGAAAACATTTGAGGTTTTTGCAGGAAGTTTGCCTCCATCTCTGTTGTTTTCTAACTTTGAACAGAAACTGATGATGTCAAACGTCAGCTGCAGGTTTTCTGAGAGCAAAGCTGAACTTCTGTATTTACAGGATAATATCTGAGACAAAATCAGTGATTGCTCCACAAAGCACCAGGTTCACCAAACTCTAACTTTCAACTCTGAGTTTCCAGTTTCACAGAAACGCATGTAGGTGACAGGACAGATTCACCATGGCAACGGGTAAACAACGAGCAGAGCTTCAGGGAACTGAGGAAGATGAAGATGATCAATGTGGGGCATGGAGTGTATCTTTAAAATTCATCATCATCATCATCACTCAGTCACCATCTGGCCAACTTGTAGATTATAGATAAAACTGCAGTTCTGCCAAATTTCACATCTGAGTTTTAAATCCAATGATTCAGCTTCACGGAGATGAAGAGCAGGTGGACAAAACTGGAGATAATAATATGAATCAAACAGATGAGACCCAGTTTACTGACAGACCTGTGATATAAATGTCAGTCTCATCTTCACTAAGATATTCACATCATCTCCACCTCTGATTATTTTCCATCCCTGTAACTGATCACAGCCCCGTAAACGATTGATCCCTGATCAGCGTGTGCTCCGTGTTTAGATTTCTCCTTCTGTGTGAATGTTCACTGCAGTGCGTCTCCTGTTTCCTCTCCTGCTGCTGTTTGTGGCTCCAAAACAAACTGACAGTATTTGGTAGTGAAATGGCGCCACCTCGTGTCTCTATGCGATGCATTTCACTGACGTCACAGCCAGTTAAAGTTAATCCTTCCTGTCTTTGTTACAGGTGATGAGGCTGTCATTGAAGGCCTCGGGACAGATCTGATGGCTGCAGTCTGTTCTGTTATCTCCTAGATGCGTTAGTATTCTCCACCATTAATCCTTATTCTGTTTTGTGCATAACGTAAATCTACATCACAGAGTCAGGGTATCTAATATTGTGTCCACATCTTATGCAGAAGGTGCACTCTGAAACAGACAGGAGACTGTAAGGTGGAGTCAGGGGAGAGTGTAGGTGGTCAGGTGGAAGCTGAAGAAGGAGGAGACAGTCTCTGGGTGGTAGAGTACCAGATGACTGAAGTGCTGAGGTAAGTTATAAATGATATAGTGGTGCATAAACACGCAGAGAGATGCTAACCTGCACACTAACACTGATGTTTATTTATCAACAACATTTTATTAATAATAAACAGGTGTGATGGTGATAAGTAATATAATTCATATCGTTATTATTTGTATTGTAGTTTCTCACTTTGACCACCAGAGGGCAGTGAACACTCATCACAATCACAGTCAGCTGCAAGTAAAAACAGAACAACCTCTGATTCTCACATTACATCAGTCTGTTTAACTCAGTGTTTCTGATGCTGGAAGCTATGATGTGAAAATATAATACAGCAAAACAACCAGTTTCATCACAATTTATTCAAACAACAAGACACGTTTGAGTAAAGGTAGAAACAGCTCAAATAAATTAGGTTCAGTTAAGTCCCTACAAATCAGAGAAAAGCCCAACAATCAGACATCACTCTGTGACCAAAGACCTGGTGACAGAGGGAAGGAAAAACTGCCTTTAACAGGAAGGAGACCCAGGAAGTGCAGCCATCTGCCGCAACTAGTTGAAGGTGGGTCATCGTATCTCCTGATGACTGTCCTGAGGAAGCACTTACACAAAGGAAAAAACATGACAATGACTCAGACTTCTACACTTTACACAGTTCATATCTGAATAATATGATGATGTTTGTTTCTGTATTTATGTGATGATGAGAAAAGTTTGAGTGTGTGAAGCTGACCAGCTGTACAAGGAGACTGGTTTAATGAGTTTCATGTGTGAATCCCAGTTTCACTGAGTTTCATTGCCTTTTACTTCCACGCTCAGACCAGAGCCTTCTTTAACACCTTCTGAGCGTCTTCAGCGAGCTGGTTGAGGATAAAGTTCAGAACTCTGTAGGTCGTGACGAAGGAGAGGCTCATGGCTACCGGGATTCCCACTATGGGAATGAATCTGGACACTTCCTCTGCTCCAATTAATCCAGCTGCTCCTCCAAGTTGGGCGAACGCCTTCAGGAAGAGCTCTTTAGTAATTTCCTTCGCAGCCACTGGTGAAATGATGACATCACGCAGCTCAGTGTATGACACAGCTGTTCTGATAGCGAGTCTCTTCAGAGATTGGACATCGAGACCAAACGCATGTACAAAATGTGTGACAGCACCAATCAGCACAGCAACATCAACAGCAACAGAAAGCCCGGGAACGGGAACAGCTGCAGCAGCTGCAGACAGAGTGGCCAAGAGATATAAGTGTACCTTTAAAGCTTTTTTCTTCTTGCTGATGACGTCGGGGTTGACGTTGGGCATGACATACAGCAGAGTGTCCCTCTTATCTTTGGGAAGCTCTCTCTCTAAGGTCTCTTGTAAGAGAGAGAAGTCGAACTTGTGGAGCTGAAAACTCGACATGAGGAAGACTCGTGGAGACTCGATGCCTAAGTCTTTGAGTCCTGCGTCACAGAGGAAACATGTCAACACGATCAGGTTCATAAAAATAAAAAACGATTAAAAACTAGATTTAAATGATTTTGAAAACTCGACCTCACTCACGCTGAATGCAGTCGTCTCTGATTTTTGTGAGAGTTTTCTCTTTGCTGGAGTCTGAAACACTTTCCTCGGCTCGGATATCGTTGTCGATCTTTGAGCGAACAAAGTAGAAATTTCTCTTCATCTTCTTAATCTTCTGAGCGAGTTTCACGTCGTTTTCTCTGAAGCGAGTGTCTGAGATGATGAGGAAGAAGTCATACTTGTCAAACCCAACAAGCTTCAGGTATTTCCTCGCTGGGAAGTCTTTGGTTCCGATTCCAGGAAGATCCCATAAAGTGACGTTGGGATTATCTGGATGGGGTACGGTGTGACCTCTGACGTAGTTTCTGTGACACCAGTAGGAGCAGCTCCCTCGTCTCTGTTCTTTATCCCCCTGAAGGCATTAATAAAGGTGGATTTACCTGCACCACTTTCTCCTGTGATGGCGATATTTAACGAGACATTGGTTTGTTTTTCTAAATATTCTTTAATCCTTTTTGCTGCTCCGGCCGTGTCGTTGTTCTTCAGGGCTTCTTTAACTCCAGGAATTTCTTCTGGGCACGAATCATCTGGATCCTCCATGCTGATCCTGACAGAAAGAAAACATAAAGACTTTTATTCTGGAATGCAGACACATACTATTGATTATCAGTAATGTTACTGACGGCACACGGACACAGCACATGTGGGCAGTAAGTCATTAAAGGTAAAACGGTAAATGTCGGTAAAAGACGTGTTTATATGAGAAAACACTGAGCCCACCAACCTCTCTTCCTGGGGTTTGTTGAGTATTTTTACATCCAATATTAACATTAATTTACAAATAATATCTTTCTATAAACCTGAAAGTTTGCCTTTTCCTTGACTTGAAAAACTAATTTGTGCTTATTCTCATTCTTGTTCTGATAGGACAGCAAACCTGTCTCTTAACTAAGTTTAAGGTAACAGCAGGTACTCACTGGATTCCTCGTACTGTTGACACACACACAGCTGGATCAGCAACAACTGCGATCGGTGCTTCACTTTGTTCTCACCTGGTTGTTATACAGGTGCAGTACAGGTGAGGGCAGATCCTTAGAGAGCGACCAATGAAAATGCTGCAACCTGAACCAACCAGTTTGTTTTTACTCTTTTTTTAAACTGGAGGTGTTGTTGGAAACAGAGAGGAGGCTGTGTGTGCATAACAGAGCTGCACCTGCAAGAGCAGCAAACATGGTTAAGGAAGTGAACCACAGACACTGTTTGGACAATTAGAGTTTAATATTTAAAATCCACGAGCACCGCCTACAACAGAGCTCAGCCAATAAGATCACTGTGTTTGCTGCTGTGATGGGCGATGAGTCAAACCAAAGAATGTTCATTTTGTTGTTTTTAAAGTTCGACTGGTTGTACCTGAGTTTGGGCGGAGGTTACACACACACACACACACACACACACACACACACACACACACACCACACACACACACACACACACACACACACACACACACCTGGTTACAGCAGGATGAGTATGTGAGTTTAATGAGTCACCTGACTGTCAGGCTGAAGAGTGGCAGCATTCTTACACTCATCAATCACCCAAAACTGTAGACGTAGTTTTAATTCACTTGAAAGCCAGAAACTAAAAAAACAGTTTTATTTGTTGTTACCGATCGTCCATCTGGGCCTTAGAGTTTCTGATTTTCATACTTTTATCTCATTTAGTTCTCAGTTCTGATAAAATCCTCATTGTAGGTGATTTTAACATCCAGATGTTGAAAATCAGTTACAGTAGCCTTTCCATTTAGATAATGGATTACACATGAGGACTCTCATCACAGTAGGTGTCTTCTGAAAGTGCTGTAACTAAGTTTAAGGATCTGCTGTAGCTTCTCTGAAAAAAAGTCTCAAATGAGAAGTGGTCATGGGCCGGCTGAGTCATCTGGATTTTTCCATGGTGTCCCTGTGGTCCCTCCTCTGGGCGGAGCCCTCGTCAGTACACCTGTTATACTCACCTGTGGGAGATCCAGGCCAATCTGCAGGCAGTATTTAAGACTAGAAGAGGACTCAATCTGTTTCACCGTCCCCACCTCAGCTTCTCCAAACCTCCATTAACCAACCTGTCCCTCTGTTCATCGAGCCCCCACTCCAAACACTCACTGCTGTGCTTTAGTTTTACTGTCACTGTTACACACTGAAGGAGGACGAGGTTCATCCAGGTGCACACTGAGGTTTATTGCTCTGAAACACAGCAAAACAGCAGTTCTGTGTTACTGACGGCTTCTGTTACCATAACTGGCCTGTGTTACTTTTGTAAGGGATTACTTGGCCAGTCACTTATTTGTCAGAGTGACTGTCTGCCACTGCCACCTACAGGTTACTGAGTTAAAGCAGATAACTCGTAAGCTGGAGAGGAAATGGTGCGTCACAAATTTAGAAGATGATCATTTAGCCTGGAGAAATAGTTTGTTGCTTTATAAGAAAGCCTCCACAAAGCCAGAACATCTCACTACAACCCTAAGAACAACCCTAGGTTTCTCCTCAGCACTGTAGCCAGGCTGACAAACAGTCAGAGCTCTGTTGAGCCAACCATCCCTTTAACACAGAGGTGGGGGAACTCCAGGCCTCAGGTCCCGAAGGTTTTAGATGTGTCCTTGATGCAACACAGCTGATTTAAATGGCTAATTTACCTCCTCAACATGTCTTGAAGTTCTCCAGAGGCCTGCTAATGAGCTAATCATTTGATTCAGGTGTGCTGACCCAGGGCGCGTTATCTAAAACCACCAGGACACCGGGCCTTGGTACCTGGACTTCCCCGGCCCTGCTTTGACTAGTAATGATTTCATGAACTTCTTTACAAATAAAATGTAACCATTACTGAAAAAAAAATCCCAAATTTGATAACTGCTGATATTTTAGACTTTTTCTCTCTGATCTTTCTGAGTTAACTTCAATAATTACTTCAAACCATCAACGTGTCTTTTAGACCCCATTCCTACAAAACTGCTCAAAGAAGTCCTGCCATTAATTAATTCTTCAATCTTAAATATGATCAATCTATCTCTAATAATCAGCTATGTACCACAGGCCTTCGAGGTGGCTGTAGTTAAACCTTTACTTAAAAAGCATCTCTAGACCCAGCAGTCTTAGCTAATTATAGGCCAATCTCCAACCTTCCTTTCATATCAAACATCCTTGAAGAGTAGTTGTCAAACAGCTAACAGATCATCTGCAGAGGAATGGCTTATTTGAAGAGTTTCAGTCAGGTTTCAGAGCTCATCACAGCACAGAAACAGCTTTAGTGAAGGTTACAAATGATCTTCTTATGGCCTCTGACAGTGGACTCATCTCTGTGCTTGTCCTGCTAGACCTCAGTGCAGCGTTCGATACTGTTGACCATAATATCCTATTACAGCGATTAGAACATGCTGTAGGTATTACAGGTACTGCAATACCTACAACCCTAACCCTATCTAATTAGTGTGTGAAGAGGACTGTCCATTTACACGCACAAAGGTCAATTATGGTGTTCCACAGGGTTCAGTGCTAGGACCAATTTGTTCACATTATACATGCTTCCTTAGGCAGCATCATTAGAAGACATAGTATAAATTTTCACTGCTATGCAGATGACACGCAGCTCTATCTATCCATGAAGCCAGGTAACACACACCAATGAGTTAAACTGCAGGAATGTCTTAAAACATAAAGACCTGGATGGCCGCTAACTTTCTGCTTCTTAATTCAGATCAAACTGAGGTTATTGTACTCGGCCCTGAAAATCTTAGAATATGGTATCTAAGCAGATTCTTACTCTGGATGGCATTACCTTGGCCTCCAGTAATGCTGTGAGGAACCTTGGAGTCATTTTTGACCAGGACATGTCCTTCAACGCACATATTAAACAAATATGTAAGACTGCTTTCTTCCATTTGTGCAACATCTCTAAAGTTAGAAATATCCTGTCTCAGAGTGATGCTGAAAAACTAGTTCATGCATTTATTACTTCCAGGCTGGACTACTGTAATTCATTATTATCAGGATGTCCTAAAAACTCCCTGAAAAGCCTTCAGCTGATCCAAAATGCTGCAGCAAGAGTCCTGACAGGGACTAGAAAGAGAGAGCATATTTCTCCTGTTTTGGCTTCCCTTCATTGGCTTCCTGTTAAATCCAGAATTCAAAATCCTGCTCCTCACATACAAGGTCTTAAATAATCAGGCCCCATCTTATCTTAATGATCTTGTAGTACCATATCACCCTATTAGAGCACTTCGCTCTCGCTCTAGGGACAGCAAGTAGGCCTGCAGAGTATTTAAAAGTAGAATGGGAGGTAGAGCCTTCAGTTTGGATGAATATAAAGCACCTTGAGGTGACTTTTGTTGTGATT
The DNA here is from genome assembly GCF_001858045.2 of Oreochromis niloticus. Taxonomy (NCBI): domain Eukaryota; kingdom Metazoa; phylum Chordata; class Actinopteri; order Cichliformes; family Cichlidae; genus Oreochromis; species Oreochromis niloticus. The sequence continues at coordinate 1,275 of NW_020328091.1, read as the reverse complement.
TGGCGCTATATAAATAAAATTGAATTGAATTGATCAATGGTCATGAGAATTTGCATAATTAAGATTAAGGAACTGACCTCCCAGCCCATTGTTCCTTCAGTGGGCTGGTTTCAGTCATTATGCAAATGTACTGTTTATAAGATTGGGGAAACCTGCAGTCAGCTGAGACTGAAGAGGTCACTTGGACGAGTGACAAAACGTTTCTCCCACAAAACGCTACGTCCAGATGAACAGAATCAACTTTTGGAGGTTTCTGTGCTTGTGACTACTTGATGTTGGTTGATGTTCAGTTTTACCCCAGGGCTATATGACCGAACTCCTCATTTTCATTTACTACACAAGGGACTCTTCCCTGCATAAAAGCGTGATATATACAAGGGAAAAGTATTCAGAGCATGTGACAATATATACTGATGCATCGAAGTTGTTAGAAAATAAAAGTGTTTGTTATTCCAGAAGAAGGTTTGTGATTCAAAGGAGTCTCCAAAATTACTGCGAGACATTCCCATTTCATTTGGCCCAAATTCCCTGTCAAAAGCACCAACCATACATCCAGCAAGACATGAAACTGTTCCACGCTTGTTCTGGAGGGCTGAGTAGGTTTTCAAAACATCCTTATCGTTCATTCTGCTTAACACAGAGGGCACAATGTGAAATCTTAAACATATAGAAAAATCAAATTGTTTTTTTTGTTTTTTGTTTTTTTTGGAAAGACCAAATGTAGGTAGACTGAGAGCTCCACTACATACCTGCTCCTCCCATCAGGCCTCCCAATTTGCCCAAGACCCTTCCTTCCTTCAGGAAAGACCTGTAGTAAACCTGCTGTCTATGTTTTTTAAAGAGAGAGAGATTGGTCTGTACTTTTCCTATCCTTGTTCTCCAGTATGTCTGCCCTCACCACCGTGCCTGCCATGCTGAATACCACTTTCAGCTTCTTCCATCCCACATTGTAGTCCAGCCAGTACAAGAAACAGTTTAAGAACCCTAACCCCTAACCCTTTGAACGTGTATCATCCAGCCATACACACAAACACCAACATTGGGGAGACAGGTAGCTTTTAGAAAATAAACAAAAACACAATAGGGGAGAGGAGGAGAAAAAGAGAACTCTACCCAGACTGTTTGAGGACAGAAAAAAAACTCCTGAGCACAAAAAGCACACGGGTCTTCTCACCTTTACACCATTAAAAAACACATGACAAGCAACAGGTGTAGACAGCAACATCCGGTCCTGCAGCATGTCTGCCGACTGTATCGGAGGGAGCAATGTGCGTT